>NC_084604.1:26269489-26569489 GCF_033807715.1 Cololabis saira
TGGATTCAACTTTTTTAAATAATAAAAATGGCCTTTCTATATCACAGAAAACAGAGTGCACATGTCAGTGCTGGTCATAAATTGTTATAGTTTCTGCTTTTGTTTCAGAATCCACTCTGAATAAAACTCTCCCGCAGTGTTAACTGCTTTTACAGCTTGCACAAGGCTTAGGGGCAGATAAAACCACTTAAACCTCAACCACTGACTATGA
This sequence comes from Cololabis saira, assembly GCF_033807715.1. Lineage (NCBI taxonomy): Eukaryota > Metazoa > Chordata > Actinopteri > Beloniformes > Belonidae > Cololabis > Cololabis saira. The sequence goes on from NC_084604.1 coordinate 26,269,701, forward strand.
TGCATAATATCATACATTTTGTGGAGAGAAATGGGCACTCTGTAAAGCCAGGAAACCTTAAATGAGCAGATCCTGAGGGTGAAGAGCTCAGCGAGGGATTCACTGCCAACCAGCCCAACAGCCTGGCAGCTCTCTGTTTGATTGGTCTCAGTGGGGAAACTGGGATGGGGGGCAGAAATCCATCTACATACACTTGCATGCGCACAGCCGGCCGTACGCATGCTGATGGACTCAAAGTGGCGCAGGCAGAAGGGTATATGACATAAATCCAAATTCATGGAAAGGCTGAGGTATCTCGCAGGAAAAAGGCACATCCAAAGCCATGCACGCAGACTCCCACATGAAAAAACACCCACATTCGAACACACGACACCCACACACATTAAAAGTCTCCCACAACTATCAGCACAGGATTTTTGGAGGGGGGGGGGGGGGTAGGGGGGACTGGGTTCACAGAGCCGGCGAGCTCTGAGCATATTCAAAAGCTAATTCTTCTGCACTGTGATTCAAAGAGTCTGGACAGCCACCTGCACCGAGGACGAGGGGGGTAAGGGAGGTGGAGAGGAAAGAGAGGGGGGTGAAGGTGGGGTTAGCAGTGGAAGAATGACATCACCTCCCCTGAAATGTCACCATTATCTCAAGCTGCAGCTTAGCCTTCGAGAGAGGTGACATCATCCTCTCTTTGCACCTCCCCCTCGTGTTCTCTTCAAGGCTGCGCGGCGGTGAGCGAGTGTGTTTGTTTGTGTGCGCAGGAAAGCGTTTTCAAGAGAGATACAAGCAGGAGTGGATGTTTGTCTGCACTCCCTCTTTCACGCCCTCACACTGACAAAAAAGCCAAGCCTGCTTCACTGACTCTGGTTTTGCCTCATTAAATGTTGTCAATGTCACACTTGAGTCTCTCGTTCCCATTAGATTGTGGTTCAGTTTTTGAAAAAAAAAAAGGAAAGAAAATTGCAATTTTGGCTCCTATGTTTATAGTTGCTCTAATAAAATGAAATGGAGCTCATCAATATTATGCTCCACAAATACTGTCTCTAACCCTGGAGATTGTTTGTTTGTTAGCATATATAAGAAGATCCAAAGTAATTAATATTAAGAATTCAAAATACAATCGTTAACTTGCCCTATTGTCAAAAATCTGAGAAATGAAAACTCACAAAAAGATGATGCTTATTAATTATTGAGAACATGTCAGCTGAAACATATCACTGTGATATATAGATGGCAGCAGGATAATCAATTAACCTCACTGTAATAACATTATGGGGACTTTTTTTTGCGTGGGAGTGTGGTGTGGTCTTTTCTTCAGCGTTGAGAGTTATTGTTTTATTTGACAGAAGGAATCTGTGCCTCATTTCACCTGGATCGACATCAGAGCCAACAGACAATGTGTGTGGTTGCTGACTGATTTGTCCGTGACAAAACTGAAAGTACACCATGAAGAGACAGAGCTGTTTATATTTATCCCTGGATTGTCTTCATTATCCTGAGCTGCAACAACCATCCTTGATCTCACACATACTCAAAGTTCCTGACAGAGGGTTCAAGTAATAGCAGCTCTGTAGTTCAGCACACTCTGGACCGAGTCGCAAAGTGTATTTACATCCATAATAGAAACATTTTGGTGAATATTCTGTGTCTTTCATTACATTATATTCATTTAAGATATTTTATTTCTCGCAAAGTGATTCATGAGTGAGGAATACACCGGAGAGTGATGTGATGTTTAGTCCTTTGACCAATGATACAGGTAGGCCGGGAAAGTCAGGAATCAAAGGTTCAGTGACAATCACTCTCCCTCCTTGAGCCTCTTATAATTCTGTTGATTAGAAAGTGGCATACTTCAAAGCCCACCATGTTCCTCCCCCATACATGGCCAAGTAGTTTTAGGCCCCAGTTTAGACCTTGAATTAACACCTGCCCTGGATGATCCAATCGCCGTTGAACAGCTGTAAGCATCTCTGTCCACACCAGCATTAATCTATGACTACGTTTACATGCAGTCAAAATTCGGGTTATTGCTAATATTCCGGTTACTGAGACATTCAGAATATTCCGTTTACATGGTAATTAATCATTTGGGATATCTCGATCAAACCAGCGACGCACGGAGAATGTCATGATGCAATTGCCGTCATTTCCGCTTCTTCTTCCTGTATCCAAATTCAAAACAAATGCTGCTTCGCGCAACTTTTCGCTCACCTTCTTGTAAATCTCGCTATCCCGGTACTTTCTACCGTCTACAAATGACAAAATGTTCATATCCTTCATTACATTTATAAAATGATTAGTCTCCTCCTTACTCCAAAAGTGTGGCATGGTCTTGCGTTTCTCCGTGTTTATAAGTACGTCCTGGACTCAAAAGACCAGGATTCCTTGTGAACAGAGCATGCGCAGAAAACAAATTCATGTTCCGTTTGATGGGGATATTCCGTTAGGCGTTTACATGACCCAATATTCAGGTTTTAAAAGGAGTAACCCAGGGGTCATATTCGGGTTTTTAAAAACCAGAATATGAGCAAATTTGGGTTATTCAAAGCAGTTATTGGTGTTTACATGGCCGTGCAAATTCGGGTTATTGCCAATATTCGGGTTTTAAAAGGGTTATTGACTTGCATGACCACATGTGATGGGATCTTTTAATATCAAGCTGTTATCGCACAACTTCTACCACCTACACAGAAGACTTGTTTACGTATGTCGGTGGTCCTTAGTTGAGGTCCAGGACACATTGCTGTCAGTACGTTTACATGCACTGACAGAAAGTCAAATTGTTTCCTTAATCCTACCGATATCAAATTTTTGAAAGCCATGTATACACCCTAGCCGGGCTGTAGTCGAACCCAACTGAAGCTCTTGAGATCAAGCTGTTAGTGCCAGATAATGCAGACCTAATTCGAATTATTCCGGCATGTATACGCAACCCACACTTAGCCGAGCTAGTGACTGCCCCCTTCCGAAAGTGACGACACTGCGAAAGTGCGTGTGGCGCCACCTAGCATTGCGGAGTCGAAAGCACCACACTCAATAATGGATTCTCTTCTCGTGCATTTATTCTTGGACTTCTCTGAACCTCCAGTTTAATCCTTAGTGAGTTTACATGCACATTTAAATCAAGCTATTGGCAACAATCTAGCTGACTCAGCAAAAGGAATGTGGCCCCCTCCAAATGTGGTTCGAGTGATTGCTGTGTTTACACCTGTATTTGAGGCTATGCACTCGTGATGGGATAACCGGGCCCTAATGCCTACACTTCAGCGTAGCATGAATGTATAAAACAGGATGAGCGAATGAATAAAAGAGAGCGAAAAAAAGGCTAATCAAAGGTGGTCAAAGGCTTGACTCTTGTGTGTCTTCCCGGGAGTTTCCGATACATCGCCTCCTGCACTGTGACATGACCTTGTTGCTCGTTTATAACTTGTTAGTCTTGATTTCCTCTTGCTCTTTTTGTGGGTGTAATTCATTATTGCTGTGGAATTTGTATGAGAGCACCAGGGCTAAATGACACCCAGTGTCCCTCTCTAAGACTTCAGGTTTTGACAAAACAGCAGCCTTTCATGCCATGGCAATGGGAATAGGTTTTCATTAAATATGAATTAAAAGCTGTGCTTTGTTCTATTGTGCAACAGTCGACTAGCATCAACCTGCAGAGAATCCCATGGAAATGTTTATAGTTGGGTTTTTGCAACAAGGGGCTCTCCATTGGTTCAGGTTTTTGCACAGCCTTGCAGGGAGGTAGCTCCAGATTTTGCACCCTTACTGCTTCAGCATCGCCATCACCAACCCTCTGCACACAGGAGCCCTGAGAGGACAGAAGAGGAATGCTTCTCTCTCTCTCTCCTTCTGACATCAGAAGACAATCGCTAGTCTTTTGATTGCAGCTGAGATGCAAACATCCATGCCCTGAAGGAACATTTTATTTAATCTCGTATGCAAGACCGAATGCAGAGTCGACGCAAAACAAAATTTGCCTACAACATTGACAAGAAACCGCATTAATTATAATCATAGGGAGAAGTTTCACCAAGAAACATCAAAAAAGAACTTGAGAATTTAATTTGAAATAAACAAACCTCATCCTTTTTAGTGGCAGGAAGCCTCATGTTGAGTCACTCCCAAAACACTGGGGCCACGGATACTTGCAGTTCATTACTAATCTTATTATAAAAGTTTTGTATTGCCTTTTTACAGTGTTGGCCATGGCCACCGACCTTGTCTTTTTCTGTTATTTGTACTTTCATTCAGAATGAAAATACAATTCACATTTCTTTGAGAATTACATGAACTAGAACTAGAACTATGTAGAAGATGACAAGCATTTTTAATCAATTCTTTTGTTTTGTTTTGATAATATTTCACTGACCTTAATTGGAATTGATGGTATTGCACAAATGCATACAAAGCAAACAAGTAACCCCCACCCATTAGCCTACTGCTCCCGTCTTCATCATGTGTCACGGTCAACCACTGTGAGGATTGACCTCTTTCATGTTATTACACCATCTGATTCCCTCAGCAGCTGACGCCTGTAAAGTCCACCGATGCATGCCAGCCATGCCATCCCTGCCCTTTGTGCATGTCCCAACACTCCCCGAATACACTCCCTCTGGGTGACATCCAGCGCATGCTGCTGCTTCACACACAGGTGCAGTATATATCAGGACTTATTAGTATCTGGCCTTTATACCAGGTTTTATGTAAATATGAACAGATGAACAATAACATACTGTATAACATAAGGTGTAATATATATAAACACTAAGCCATAATGCAGAATTGGTTCGTAAGAAAAGACCCCATGATTTAACAGGCCCTGAGGCTTTTTGCAGATTTCCCCCCTGAGCCATTGCAACACCTTGATTCCTTCTTTTTTAGGCATTCTGTTGTAGATTTGCTGGTGTGCTTCTCATGCAGAACCACTTCTGTCTAAACTTTAGTTGTTGGACAGATAATTTCTCATTTGACTCTCAAAGATTTATGCCATACAGAAGAGGTCGTAGTTGGGTCGTTGACTGCAAACTGCCCAGCTAATGGCTGCAAAGTCAGCCCAAATCACCATCCCTCTGCCACTGTGCTTGACATTTGGTATGCAGTGTTTTGTGCTGCTTATGACTTTGAGATACTTTTTATTGGTGTTTTTTTTTTGTTTACTTTTCCACAATTTTCCTGTGCATGGTAGTATAGTAGAGTCTTATTTTGAGGTGTGAACTTGCTGGCACATCCACTTGTGGGAAAATTGGCAACAACCTTGAATTTTTGCCAGTTGTGAATGCATCCTCTCAATTTGGAAAGGTTTAATGCAAAAGTCTTTCAACTTGTGCATTACTTTAACACACATTTAAAAGCTCTAGACCATGAAAATGCAAAAACACCTGCTTATAAAGACGCAGTTGCAGTCCCCCCCAGTCTCTTAATCAAGGGCTCTTTGTCTTACTTGTAGAACTAAAGAAGTGTGTACTTAGTTTTAAAGCATTATTCTTGTAGTTAAATCAAAAAAGGGCATTGTATAATATGTAATGTATTGTTGTTCATCTGGGGCATTATATATATTTACCCAATAATACCTGGTTAAATCATGAAATGAAAATAATTATTTTTTCTTTATCAATAAAGTTGTATGCAGCTGTGAATAAAGCTTGTATTTTTGCTAACTACTTCTTCTGGAAATCTGCAAGAAGTCTTTTAATGTGACTGAAAGCTGACATAAAGATCTGAAAAAGGTGGTAACTTTGTGTAGCCACACCAAAGACTAACATTCAGGAATTTATAACACGTGTTTGACCTGAAACCTAAACCTCATTAAAGTGCCTGTGATCCTAGAAGAGTTATAAGCCCATAAAATAATAACTACTTTCAGTCTGTGTGGAACAGTGTTATATTTTCTCTCCCAAAGTTAAATATAGCCCTAAATTTGAAAGTTATTCTAATAAACACATTTGATAATAAATTAAAAGACTGTCTGCAAACTCAAATGATTTGTTCATATGGGATTTTCAACCAAGTGCCGGGGTCCTCTGGCTTTAAAGACATCCAGCTCCAGACATCATACAGTTAGTGACAGCAGAATAGGGATGTTATGAGGCCGTTAATGAGGTTGGCATTGGCACAAGAGTTGGTAGAGAGAGAAACGAGAGTGAACAATGCATTTGTCAGATTGATAGAGACATGACCACCAGCTGACTGCTACTGTTGCTGCGTGTTTGGCGAATGTGTTACTGAACAACTGTTGGCATTTTTGACACACAAGTTGTGTTTGGTGATAATGTCTCAATGTTGTAGGACTGGTCAGATCCTGCTGCTACGGTCCGCAGGCTGAAGAAGGCTCCATCAGCTGAATCTAGAGCCCCTTTTAGATTGGCAAATACCCAGCGTTTGACACATGGATCTAGTGCGTTGTGTGGCCCTTTTTAAAAAAAAATGATTATTACCTTTATTTAACCAGGTCGGTCTGTTGAGACATAATGACCTCTTTTCCAAGGGAAGCCTGGCCAAGACAGCAGCATAAAAAAGTTGCAACAATTACAAGACACACAGGAATCACACAGCAACACAGATAAAATAATTTACAGAATAAAAGCAATAGTTCACGGATTCACATTAAAACAAGAACAAGTGCAGCATGAAGCTGCTCAAATTGCTCTCACACAGGTTTTTAGTGAAACAGGTTCTCTAAATTGTTATTTTACATTGACTTACGCAGTGGCGTGTTGAGCTGCCCTGCGTATAACTCACTCCGAGGGTAGTCTTAAAGCAGCACAACGTAACTTTCAGCTTTTCTGAGTTTGGCGGCATCTTGTGGACAAAAGCGGTATTATTTTACCAGAAAGAACACTACGTTTCCCATGAGCACCAGCGCGTACTGCCGGAAAAATCCTGTCCCGTCGCTGCATTTGTTTTGATGAGAGGAGACGGGACGCTTTTCTGTTTCACCAAGTGAACAGAAGGAATGCAAAAAAAGATGTTAAACTGCTGGAAAGGAACTGGAATTTACCGGGATATCTTAAACAAGGAAGCCAGGGAGCAGTATATGGAGAAAATAATGATTATTAACGGTCTGGATCCATATGAAATCCCTAAGAGATCCCTGAATCCCTGAAGAGCCATGTGTTTCAATAAATTTGTATAATAGTACAACATACAGTACATGTTTTGTATCCCTCTTACTTCTCTTTTCTTTTTTTTTGACTGCTATATTATGTTGAAGAGGCGTGAGCAATATTTTTTTTTCCTCGTGAGATTATTTTTTTCCTCTGCAGCTACAAATAAGAGTTCATATTTTTTCCTCAACAAACTAGTTTTATGTCAAGATTGGGGTTATTTGCACCGCAGAGAGCTGGCCAGCAACTGCGTTTAGCTGGAGAAGTGGGGAATAAAACCTGTGTTTTGATCCGACGCCCGTCTGTGTGAGTGTTTGTGGTTTAAGGCTGTTTATGGTTCTGCGTTAAATCGACGCAGAGCCTACGGCGTAGGGTACGCGGCGACGCGCGCCTTACGTTGCGCGTCGCCACGTACCCTACGCCGTGGGTCTGCGTCGATTTAACGCAGAACCATAAATCATGCTTTACTGTGTGTTTGGTCGTTACAGCCGCGATCCAAAGCAAGCCGACGGCTCTTTCACTCTTTTACTTTGTTATATCAGATACTTGGCCTGCGTGGTTCTGCCTCCGAGCAGGAAACCGTTGAAAAGTTAAACCATTAGGGTCTTTTCCCCACGTCTGTTATGTGGAGCTGCTGCAGCCATAACGCAGCAACAGCTTCTGCGGAGCTCTGAGCTCCACGCCCCACCCATTTTCGTATCGACTGCGAATCGGGAAGGAGGGGGAAGTGACGTATGCCGTAAAGCAGTCAAAGTCGTAACGATTTGTAGTTTTTTAGTGTGGCAGGGTTCCTACCATGCTCCTCAAAGTTACATAGTGCCAGTGAAGGTGATACAGACTCCCTCAGATCATGACATAGGTGTCATTAAACCTGTTGGAAGTTGATGTACCATCACAATGACTCTGGAAATATGATGTCAAGGTGGAAAAGTTACGTAGTGTCGCTTTAACCTAATGTAATCAGAACTAACGCGGTGGCGGGTCGTGGGAGGGGTTTGTTGATCACGTAGCCTGAGTAAAACCCACCAGGGAAGTTTTTATTAATTTCTTATTATTTTATAAAATAAGGAAACAACTGATGAAAGTAACAGCAGCAGCAGGATGACACGGGGAAGGCCTATATTTGCAAGATGAGTAACTGGGGAGTAATCAGGGCGCTACTCAGCCGAGGAAAAACTGGCTACAAAAATGACAAACTTTGCAAGAAGCAAAACCCGGACAAAAAACCCTCATCCTTACGTTCATCGATCCTCCTTGAGAATGACACATGTCTGACGGCGTATGAATCTTGCTGACGAGGGACAAACGTCATTCTACACGCCAGACAGGTTAGGTTATGTTTTACGGTTAACGCCTCCCGAAGCGCTTTCCCTCCCCTCAACTCGCCTTCAGGCCTGAGGTGACAAATAACACGCTTCGCCTTTTATATTGCCATTGACACGTTAAACACACGTTCATCCAGCGTCCATCCTTACATCTCCTCACCTCCAAGAAAAGGGACCATCTTGGAAATACAGAACGCCCTAATGACTTTATTGAAGAGGACACATGTGTGACTCGGGGAGTAGCGAGTCGTTGGGAGTGAAGAAACAAAAGAGTGAAACCTTGAAGAGGAAAACAAACAAACATAAAAATTGTGGATGATGTGATGAAGAAAGTACAGTGTGACAGTATATTCCACTCTGCTGCGCTGTGTGAAGGCTACAAGAAGCAGAATGGTGAAACATTTTCCTGTGCTGTCTTGAGAGTCGGTGGCAGAGCTGTAGTGGGAGCGAAGTGGGTGCTGTGTGACAGCACAGAGGAGTAGCGGGCCGCAACGCTGGCTGCAAACTCCTGGATAGGATGAAATCTGTCCATGCATGGGAATGAGGAGACATGGTCCAGCGGGCTGTCTGAAAATGGCACTCAGGTGAAAAAATAAAAAGGCACAAAACCTTTCCAACACTGGTGGGAGAAGCAGAGACTGGCGTGACAAACATTCTCACTTCATTTGGGCCAATAGCAGCTGGGTGGGTTTTGCTGCCATGCCTAGAAACCTGGCCTCAGCAGTCTTCACCTGCTGAAGCCAGGCTGCCGTCTTTCTCAAAACTGGTCCGTAGCTGGTAGCGGTTATTGCTTAATCATCATGTGTGAATAACTCAAAAGACTCATCTGCTTGTTGACACGTTGACTGAAAGATATCAAACCAGCCACATATCTGGAGCCATCAGGGGAATCCCTTTTAAAGCTACAGATAGTTGAAGAGCAAGGAACTGGATGGGGAGTTCATGAGGAAGGGAATCACTGAAGGGAAACATGGAGAGCAAGGATGTGCACAATGTGCTGTACCATAATAATTTCACTGCAAAATATTTGTTTTTCACTCTCTGTAGTACAGAGCATCTCTGCTACCCTCTTTTGCTCATCTGTTCCTTTACCCATGTTATTTGTATTTTCTTTGTTTGTTTGTTTTCTGAATAAATAAGAGCACAAACAGCTTATGTCCCCTGTTTCCACCCTTGGTCCGTTTCCACTTGATTTTTACGCATGGTTATACCTCACTGTGTTTTGTTGATAAAATGTGGTTTAAGAGGGTCACTGAGAGATCATTCGGTCAAAAATCAATCACGTAGTCTGAACAGCGAAATGACTTCAAGACTCCAATTTAAAAAAACAGCAAATCATGTAATCTGAGCAGAACAATGATCTGTCTACTGTGGAAATCTAAAACTAAAATGATTTCTGATTGTTTTTGCAAACATTAGTCTTGTCTTTTATCCTTCCAACCCTCACGTTTAGTCATGTGATCTATAGTGGATGAGAGATTGTGAATCACCACACAACAATATGAGCTTCTTCTGTAGGGTGGCTGTGACACCTGAGGTCTGGGGGGGGGTCGGGGATGAGAGACTGATTCTTCACTTTGAAATGTGCATGTTGAGGTTTTTCAGACAACCCGTAAAGATGCCTCCAGGGCACTTCCCTGTGAAAGTTTACTGGGTGTTCCCAGCTTTGAAAAGGACAGAAATGAGATTGTAAATCTCACCTGAAAAGGGTTTAGAACCCCCACAAAGATACAGAAATCATTTTTGGGGATAAAAGTATGTGGCCTTCTTAGCTTGTTGTCCCCAAATGTCTGAATCTTGAATATACCAATGGCGTTATACTCTTGACTAGCACCAAAAAGTGGCCAGTGCTGTTCAATTACACTTCCAAACACGGTATTTTGTCTGATTAAGTTCATCACTGACTCTGAATTGCAAGATTTAATTTTGTTTTTTTAACTAAAATTAGTAACTTAGTTTCTATTTTCCTCCAAATAAATCTTAAAAATACTGAAAATCTCTCTTCAGTCTTTTATTCAATCTATAGAAAGAACCAGGCAATGACGAGTCCATTTCCCTAATATCTGAAAGTTTCTTATAATTAAAACAACCAAAACATCATTGTTTACCGGTATAACCTGTTTCTAATGACCTGCTGTTTTTAGATCTTTTTACTACGGGACCAATTTAACCATCACAATGACCTTTACTCTCTTCTTCATGGGGTTTAATTGTATATCATTTTTTAACAAAGGGTCTCTATTCAACAATCGTCTTATGCATGGGACATTCCTGTGCATTCTAACTTGTTTGCTAAAGCTGTTCAGCAGGGCCCCTGCTGGTTCTCACCTTCATTGTAATGCAGGCTAGGGTTATAATCCAGCCTGGCCCGGGCCACTTCACACCTCACTAAACACTGAGGCCCCCCGCTGAGCGTGGGTGGGAGTCAATGACCATTTTTTTTACAGGAGATGCATACTCACCCACACAAACACTAGAGACCCACACACCTTCTACCCAAACCAAATAACTCCCCTTTTCTCCTCTGCCGTTCTGCTCCGTGACCTCTTTGTCCTGAGGGTGCCTGTTCCCTGAGTCAAAAGGTGAACAAACAGAGGAACATGGGCAAGAGATTGCAAACCATTACTCAGAGACGTGATGTCGACATCATTTTGACCTCACCGGTCCGGGAATATAGCGGAACGACCATCAAGGGAAGGATAAGTAATTCTGACATTATTAAAGAGACAGACGGTGGATTCAGAGTTTCCATAATAAGATAGGAGGGGGGTGGTGGGTAGGGTGGGGGTACCAGACCTGTAAGATCAAAGCATTCCTTGTTAACCATTTGCACGGCAAGGGCTCAGGGTGGAGACCTGAATGGGATGTTTGGGCAGGAGTGGGAGTCATTAGAGCATTTATGACGGTTCATCCCTCCTAAATGAGTAGCCAATAAATATATTGAGGTGAGTCCTATTGATTCAACAGAAAATGAAATATTTGCTCAGTCTGTAGTGAGCATCATCACATGTTCTGGCCAAGGGTCACACAGTTACCACAAAAGGCCGACCTTCTCCTCGGCTCCTTCAGCCGCCGTGTCTCCATTACACTGTAGCGCCACACAAGAACCGTTGACTGAAAAAATAGCACAGCCGACCATGATGGACACTTTTAGCTGTTCATAAACAGCAGCACCAGCATACGAGGAAACGAATAAGGAGAATGCAGCAAATGAAGAGAGGAGAAGAAACACATAAACGATGGATGATACCTGCATTTTTGTTTGTTTTTCTTAACACACAGTGGTCATAAGGACTGAGATTAAAAGAAAATCCCCCGCCGGACCTCTATACTGGTGTAAGGCCTGAAACGACTCGGCAGTCCGTCTATCGTTTTCTCTTGTAATTAACATCTAATCTATCAAATCAAATGTACTGGTCCAAATGAGTTGTGGTCACATGATTTATGTTGTGAGAGTTAGGGTTGCCACCTTTCAGAAATAGAAATAAGGGACGCCCTGATTTCAGCAGCGCAGGAGCCAAAAAAAAGCCCCTAAACTTCTAAACTGAATAAAAATGTGTTTATTTTATATGAAAAAACAAAATGCTTTGATTTAAAGTTTAAAGTGCTTTAATAGCATTGAACTTGCATGACTGTACAGACAGCCAGCCATACTAGCAGCTGAAATATCCTCCTATGCTCTGTATGTCCACATCAGCCAAGATGTATAATATAGCCTACAGGTGAACAATATGGTGTAAAAGTTAATTTATTTCAATAATTCAACTAGAATATGGTGTAAAAGTTAATTTATTTCAATAATTCAACTAGAATATGGTGTAAAGGTTAATTTATTTCAATAATTTAACTAGAATTTGGTGTAAAGGTTAATTTATTTCAATAATTCAACTAGAATATGGTGTAAAAGTTAATTTATTTCAATAATTCAACTAGAATATGGTGTAAAAGTAAATTTATTTCAATAATTCAACTAGAATATGGTGTAAAAGTTAATTTATTTCAATAATTCAACTAGAATATGGTGTAAAAGGTTAATTTATTTCAATAATTCAACCAGAATATGGTGTAAAAGTAAATTTATTTCAATAATTCAACTAGAATATGGTGTAAAAGTTACTTATTTCAATAATTCAACTAGTATTTGGTGTAAAGGTTAATTTATTTCAATAATTCAACTAGAATATGGTGTAAAAGTTAATGAAAACACGGTACAAATCGCGTCCCGTATTAGTTCAATACGGGACGCAACATTTTTTTCTCAAATAAAGGACAATTCCGTATTTTACAGGACGGGTGGCAACCCTAGTGAGAGTGCTGAATGTAATTTAGAAATCCTGATTAGCAGAGACCCCCAACAGGAGGCTCCTGTTGGACAGCCTGAGCACCCGTCCAACTACAGGGATGTCCCATAAAGGTTCCTGAAAGCCTCTTTTGCAGGGCCATTCCTGCTGATGGAGACACATCAAAATGTATCCAAAACTCCCACTGCCCCATGCCTTAAAACTGATTATTGCTTTCCAAACAAATAATATTTCAGGAATCAGATCATTTGGGCTATTCATGTCACAGGTCCGTTCTGTCACGATGTGATAGAGTTGGACCCAGATGCAGAAGACCGGGAGGCAGGACGTACAGAAAAGGTACCAGCGGGAGAAAGGAAAGGGAAAGACAAGACCAGATATACACAGAAAGGTTGACGAGACGCAGGTGCAGATGATCAGGGCAGATGGGAACAATGGAAGTCAAGACGTAACTGAAAAACAGACACGGGGTTTCAAAATGAAACTGGAACTAAATAACAAAACTGTGACAATTAATTTTCAACTGACAAGGAACAAAATAACATAAATAACACCCACATAGCTTACCGTAGACAAAAGAATACTATGAAATGATCATGAATTCTTCAAAATATTTTATCTTTACCAGAAATGATCAAGTTATAATTTTAGTTAAAGCCATGCTATGTAGCAACATCACCTCTAACCACATGGACACATATACTCTCACCGGCCACTTTCTTAGGTTTGCCTGGTACATACAGTCACCATTTTACCAGGTACATTAGGTTTACCACCAGTATCAATGACTGAATGGGGGTCCGGCACATCTTGTAATAACACTTTGTCCTGCTAGAGGTGCAACAGGCGGTTGACAAATTAACTTTCTTGTGATAGAAAGTTAATTTGTCAATTTCATCTGCTCCCCATGTGGTCAGAAGGGTTACTCTATGGCCCCGTTTACACATAGCCGGGTATTTACACAAACGGATATTTCCCCGTCTACGTTTTGAAAAATTCTATCGTTTACACGAGATCGTTTTCAAAATCTCTTCGCTTACACGGATCCGCATAAATACGCTGTTAACGTCATGCCAGCCAATCAGAATCCTGGAAATAACATCAACAAATGACACATGTAACTTCCAGTTAAGGCTGATTTATGGTTCCGCGTTACACCAACGCAGAGCCTACGGCGTAGGCTACGCGGCGACGCACACCGTACGGCGCGCATCGCCGCGTACCCTACGCCGTAGGCTCTGCGTCGATTTAACGCGGGACCATAATTCAGGTTTTACTTCCAAGACGGAACGAGAGTCTTTCGTTTGGAGTGACAGAGAAGTGGAGTTACTTTTAAGTGTGACTTTAGAATATAAAACAGGTAAAATACAAGAAAATATTGACGGTGGCCAAACAAATTGTAAACACAGGTCGCACACATGACGCTGGTGACGTTTCTGTTGTATAATGTGACGTTCTGAAGCCTAAATCTCAGTTTTCCTCTGTTTAGACGCAAACGTGAAAACGGAGTTTTTGAAAATCTCCACTTTGGCCGGAGTTTTCAAAAATGATCGTTTTTGGTGACTTTGAGCTCCGTTTTCGTGTAAACGAACAGCCAAAACGCATGCAAACGCCTCAGTTTTCGCTCCGTGTAAACGGGGCCTATGAGACAGGTGCGTACTCCCGACACTGAGCATGTGACAAGGCACTTGTCAGAAAGACGCCCTACAGCCTTTTCAACCACGGTGACTCTTATGGCTGAGATCATCCTCCGAGGCACAAAAGAGGGAAAGTCCCGGCGAAACTGACGTCACCAAGCCTGATATAATAATGATTTAGAAGACAGGACAAGCATTTGATGCAGTACACTGGAGGAAAGAGAAAAGGGGTCTCTTTAACCCCTGGGTACAACCTGGAGCGGAAGTTCCTGGGTCCAGTTTTGCTCTGGTTTCGGTCTGTCTTCAGTGCAACTTTGGTCCCCCGGGGAGTGTTTAAGAAGTGGAGCGCTTGTGAGAGCGACCTGTTCAGCCGGATTTGTTATTTTACCTGAAAATGTTTACATCGAGTGACAAAAATCTGTTAATTAAACAAGCAGACCTATAATCTGTTATATAAATAAGTTTATCCCTCCACGTCTTGTTCTTTCTAGAATTATATTAGTAAAAATGATGAGCGGTGTCTTTTTAAATGAGCTTTTCAACTTTTAAACTATACATTTCCTCATATGTGGTTCAAATATCTTCCAAAACCCACCGAATTGTTTACCCACAGCCTCCATGGTTTATCGTAATGTTGATGTATGAAACTTGAGTCTGTTCATGGTGTTTTTATTTCTAACGTTTATCACATCCTCTAGTCTGCTTCCTGCCAACTCAAATGTGTGAATTAAAGTGGCCTAGCCATAGTCGAGCATAAACAGACTCAACATATGTATTTTTTAACAAAGCAGGGTGGATGAACTGTTTCTGAAACGCTCCGTGGCAACTTTGATACCTATTGTTATTTGTTAAGGGATGACAGACGACTCACTGGATAAAATATATCACATTCACGCCACATTACACATCCTTCCTCAAATTATTAAATGTTTAGGAAACAGAAGCTGTATTACAGTTGTGTATATAGTATTGTTGTATATAGTACTTTGTTTGAATTCTTTTTTTCTTTTAAGAGTATTTCTATCTATATTTATTCTTCTACACTCAAATTTCGTTGTACTTATGCTCTGAAAACTTAAAAATTCTTGAAAAAAATAACTTCAAACAAGCGTCAGGATATCAGTTAAAGTGTCTTGTCATTCATTCCTCCACAAAGCAAAACAACCAAACGTGTTAGGGATCTAATTGTTGTACATAATTACTGTAACAATATATCAAAAGGCAGACCGTCTGTTTTGGGGGTCTTATTTTAGATCCTACTGATGTGTTAATTTAGAGATAACAGTTTAACTCACAGCATGATGCTGCAGGTGAGCAACATCAACCTGCCATTTCAAGCTATTGTTGCTTTTGTGTTGGTTTCAGATGAGTTAAGATGAGGGAAAGGAGTGTTACCAAGATTTTTAGCATGAGAATAGTAGCAATCAGAGGTGTCAAAAGTATTCACATTCATTACTCAGGTACAGAGGTGGGTAGAGTAGCCAAAAATTGTACTCAAGTAAAAAGTACTGTTACTTCAGAATAATATGACTCAAGTAGAAGTAAAAAGTAGTCATCCAAATAATTACTTGAGTAAAAATAAAAACGTACTTGGTGAAAAAACTACTCAAGTACTGAGTAACTGTTGAGTAAAGTCTGATTACATTTTTTAACACAACCATTCAAATAGACAAAAGTACAAAATAATCATCTTAAGGCAAATTAAAATTAATAAAATAATAAAATAAATGTAAATTAATTCAAATAAAAAATAGCTTAAATTAAAATAATCTTAAAGTAAATTCAACTACTTTAATAAATAATAAAATAAATAAAATAATAACAGAATTAAAAAAAATTAAGCACAAGTAGCACAAAATTTCAAGCCTTTGTACTTTTCTTTTTTAACCAGCCAGAACTAGAAGAAACATGAACTCATAGAAACTCTGTGTGTGTTTGAGTCTGTGTAAATGTGACAAAACATGCAAAAACAAACATTTTTCCCAAAGAATCACCCAGTGATGTCATGAGATTGACGCGTACGCGGATAAAAGGGATAAAAGAAAAGTAACGAGCTCAACGTAGCCTAATGTAGCGGAGTAAGAGTAACAGTTTCTCCTTCACAAATCTACTCAAGTAAAAGTAAAACGTATAGTGATTCAAAACTACTCCTAAAAGTACAAAATTTCCCAAAACTTACTTAAGTAAATGTAACGGAGTAAATGTAACTCGTTACTACCCACCTCTGCTCAGGTAGAAGTATAGATACTAGAGTTTAAAAATACTCCTATAGAAGTTGAAGTATCAACTCAAGTTTTTTACTCAAGTAAAAGTATAAAAGTACTGGTTTCAAAACTACTTAAAGTACAAAAGTAAAAGTAATGTAAGGGGGAAAAAAGCCATTAAGGACAAAATCCATTGAAAATGAATGCATCTTAGTATAATGCAAATATATTAAAGAACCATATATGTGTACTATTGAGCATTAACATGTGTTTCAGAGAGAGCAGAAGATATGATGACTAGTTGCCTATAAGTATTGTAATGGTGCAAAAAGTCAAACTTCAGAGGCATGTTATCATTTAACCTAACCTTTATTGGAATGTACATCCAAGTTTAGTTGCAGGAATCTGAGGGAACGGATGTAAGAACAAAACTGGACAAGAACATCTGAAACAACCACAACCAAATTCACTCTATCCGGATGGAGCAATTTAACTGGATAGTTTTTTTTAAAGGCCGAAATGAAATAGAGTAACAAGGCTGTTTTTAAAATGTAAGGAGTAAAAAGTACAGATAATTGCGTGAAAATGTAAGGAGTAAAAGTAAAAAGTCGTCTGAAAAATTATTACTCCAGTGAAGTATAGATAACCAAAATTTCTACTTAAGTAAGGTAACGAAGTATTTGTACTTTGTTACGTGACACCTCTGGTAGCAATGGTTCCTAAGTGAAATGCATAAAACTTGTTAATTGAGTATTTAGACTTTCTTAACCTGAGATAAATGAGAAAGAAAGTAAGTTTCCTGGGAAGATGTTAAAAAAAAAATCTGATTGAAACGCTCATTAACTGGGTAACCGTTAAAACGAGGTTTGCAAGCAAATGTCTTTATTAAGGCTTCAGACACATATAGAGTTTTAAATTACAATAAAAAAGGTTAGGTTGAGGTAAGCAGTGTAACAACGCTGAAGCAACGCTTTGCTCAGTAAACTTAAGTCAGGCCACACTCAAATACAAACTTTATGTTGGTCTCAACTGCTCACCTGAGCAGTGTTGTGAATATATTTTGTGACATTACCTCATTATAACTATGTGACTGCTGGCAAACCTTCAGACATACAGACACCTGCCAAAGTTGTTGTATTTCTTGTTGCACTAGTTGGCACCGTGGACAGCAATGATTGCACAGAAGCACTCACAAACCTGGAAACAATAACAGAACTGTGTCAATAATAAGCGTCTTTTCACTGGCAAGCAGTGAAATGACACAGATTTGTTGACTGGACTCTTCTCTGCACTTGACCCTGCTCCCTCGCTCTAGGTGCTTTTCTGAGCCAGAGGGTTTGAAATAACCGTGTGGAACAACGACAGCTGTGAGTGTGAGAGAGTTCAAGTCTGGGGCAAAACAAGTCCGAACCACACCCTTTCATCCAGCGGACTGGAGCGGTGTCAAGGGCAAGAATCTGCAACAGGTGCTCGCCGAGCTCGGATTTGCATGCATGCATGCAGACAGTAGCAATCAAGGCCACATTGGTAGCTACAGTAGTTTGGCATTAAAACAGGCTCGATGTGATAATTAACATTGACTCTTAAAGAACCTTCCTGTCCCAAAACTCTGAAACCATCACCAACACGTTTCCCTCCTCCTTGGTTTGTCCCCTCGCTGGGCGCTGCCTCCCTGCGTGGCGTCGTGCCAGCACTTAGAAATATAAACGCAGGATGCGCAGGTGGCCTTTTGGCATGTGGAATGTCTTTTGCGCTCCTCCCGGGGGATTTTGAAGTGTGTACGGGAAAGTATCACGTATGTTATGGCAGTACAAGAGCTAATAATATCTATCAACGTTATTTTAATCCTTCTGACATTGTTTTTTTTTTCCAACTCAACATTAGGAACGCACATTCAAGTTTCAAGAAGCTGCACAGATCTGAGTTGCCTTTGAGGTATTTCAGTTTGGTTTATTTAATACACAGGCCCTGTTTTTCTCTTTTCTCCTAAGCTTTCTTTCTAAACAGAACTTATCAATAATTAGTTTTAGGATTAGCACACTTGTAACTTGTTTTGTAGTTCACACCCTTCATGATATGCCTTTTCATGGTATTTACAATCAGTCTTGTTTGTATCTGTTAGAAATGTTGGATCCCCTGTAAGACTGTCATGTTGCTATATCTGGATCAAAATTTGACGTGTCGAATTCACAAAAACATAACTAACTGAATAGTTGACTGGAATGACAAACTATCAGAAGATTATTTTATAACCTTGCTGGACTATTCACATGTTCGATAAGTCACAGCTGATGATGACATTGGCAGCTAATGCTAACATAAAAAGCAACGGAAGCTTCTTTTTTCTTTTTTAATCAAAGTCTTTTTATTAAAGGTTTTGCATATCACACAAAAAAAAGACAAAACAAGTAGAACACGAAACCCACTACCCACCCCAGCCCACCAGACCTAAACCTCTCAAGAATAAGTGTTTCCTGAGAGGAGAGACAATTAGACAGTGCAAAAGTATACAGATACAAAATGAGATAAATAATGCTACATATTATGGGGTTACATTCCTCGATTCCATATTGTTAACAAATGTCATGAAAGGCTGCCAAATTGCAACGGAAGCTTCTTGATTGAAGTAGCTAATACATACCTTTATTCTTATATACCTTTATACCACCTTTCTCTCTGCTTTCTGCTGACTTTTTTCCATTTTCTGATGACCGGACTTTGTCGTACAGTGCGGTGCTGGCTGGCTTGTTAAAAATCCACCATTAAACTCTTAAATCCACTATAAACAGCAATGTCCCTATATATCTGCTATGTTGATAAAAAATCACGCACTCTGCGGTATATCTTGTAATACCACTTTGTCCCACTGGAGGTGCACTTTTGTGTCTTGTGGGAGCAGCTGACACATGAGCACTCTTGTGATTTGCTTCCCCCGTGTGGTCGGAGGTGGTGTAGCCACATAGAGTGACATCATTCTGTCAGGAAGGTTTAAATAAAGCAAAAGCTTTTTTCTGTTGATGTTTAGTAGACACAGTCACAGCTGTGTTTTAATTAAAACTTTGAAGCGGCTTCTAATAAGAATAGACATCTGTGGACATGCCAATCACTGCAGGATACAAGTTATTCCTAGTTTGCTTTAACTCTCTTTACTTCCTCCAGTCTTGGCTGTTTTCAGGCTAAAACACTTTCCCTTGAGCTGGATTTTTTCCAGGCAATGATACTTTTTCCTTGTCACAACATGCCCACAGAAGCTTCAGGCTCAGATTTCGATGCTATTTGATACTATTTTTCCTTCATGCTTTTCATATATATATATATATATATATATATATATATATATATATATATATATATATATATATATATATATATATATATATATATTGCTTGTATAACACGATGAGCATTTATTTGACTTTATTGCTAGCTCTGATTCATTAATGTGTTTTTTATTCAATCATGCATGTGTTAGTAACCTTGTACTTTGATTTTTCCGCAATGTTTTTTATTTGACCATATGTAACATCTACAGCTGTGAAAAAAGGGCTCCTCTAATTCAAGATATAATTTAAATAAATTATGATACCTTTTTCTCCTGTTTTTCAACTCAACTCAATTAATTAAACAATTAAAGAAGTTGGTCAATAAAGTCAGCGCCAAAGTCATGTTTTATTAAAGACCTACATCGCCCCCTGCCGTTCATATTCTGCAATTACAACTGAGAACCCCCTTTAAAAAATTCAGTGAAGAAGTGATTATCGGTAACTTGCAAAAAAAACATCAATACTGATCTATAAATATATATATGCACATATTTATAGATCAGTAGTTCAAACTGTACAAGAATATGAAAATATGCAGGATTGTTCGTGAGATTCCTGAACGAGGAAGTGTCTCCAGCTGATCCTGCTGAGGTGAGGGCGTGGCCACCTGCCACCTTCCGCTCCCCTGACGGACGGAGAGACTACAGTCTGATTTATGGTTCCGCGTTACACCAACGCAGAACTACGGCGTAGGGTACGCCAAACCCTACGGCGTAGGTAATGCGTCGATTTAACGCAGAGCCATAACTCAGGTTTACCTGAAGGCCGAGACACCCACGGGGAATTTTAGGCGATCCGTCAACTTTTCGTTCTCGGAGGACTTGAATCAGGACAAGGTAAGACCTGAGATTAACTGATATTTACTTTTTATGTCAGCTCACATAACTTCCACTGAGGTGTCTTGAAGTGTTTACAACCAGTTTATAAGCATTTGTAATTGGCTCATTTATGCACCTTTATCACATCCTGCTTACTACTTTCCACTATCTTAAATATACACGTTGATAAAGATGTATTTTATTTTGTATTTCATGTTCATTGTTTCAAGGGCATCGTGTCAGAAGTTGCTGTGTTTATACTTTGAAGAAAAGCAGTTGTCTGTTGTGGCTCAAGGTTAGATACTAAGTAGTGTTTTCTCCCAGAGAGAACTTTGTTCGTTATCAAAGCATGTCTGTGCAGGTGAGGAGGCAGCCGCCACATTCCAGCGCCTAGGGTCAGGACGCTGCAATAAGCAGACCCCAAGCACAACTCTGTTCAGAGATCAGACCTGCCTGCAGGCCTCCTTGTCTTCAAACAGAATAAGCAGTTACTTATTATCAACTGCAGTTATATTATTATTAGCATAAATTTACCTCAAAGTTCTTTCACATTTTTTTTCTATTTCAGTCATGTGAAAGCAGTACCCTACATATTCTTTTTTTTATGTAAAGCAGTACATTTCCTCTCAAACTTGAAGTTAAATTCAATTACCGTTTAAAAATAAGAGATGGCATTAAATGAGAAAGTATAAAAATAATCAACTGTCATTTCTAGGTACTGTCAGTAACCACAAATGGCATCTGAAGACACGTCTGGATGGAATGGATACTTGTTCTCTCAGGGGTGCGTGTCTTGACAGATTTTGTGTCTCATTGCACCACTTTGCAGTTTAGTGAAGAGGAAATAGAGCAGAGATGAGCCACTTTTACACAGAGATAACTGTATAAAAACACACTGGAGAGTCTTTATTCAGCCTACTTCCACTCTCCAGGTGTGCATTCACTGTGATCCCATAAAAGTGCAATATTCCCTCTTCAACGTTCACAAAGCATGATTTTTTTCAATTCAATTCAATTTTATTTATATAGCGTCTAATACAACAGATGTTATCTCTAGACGCTTTCCAGAGACCCAGAACATGAACATAAACATAAACATAAACCCCGAGCAATTATTACATAAACAATGGCAGGTAAAAACTCCCATAGTGGGAGAAAAACCTTAAGCCAAACAGTGGCAAGGAAAAACTCCCTTTTAGGAGGGAAGAAACCTTGAGCAGGACCTGCCTCATAAGGCGGGACCCTCCTGCCGAAAGCCAGACTGGGGGAGTCGGGGACGTCAGCAGCACAGCAGACATGTGGAAGCAGCAGCGGGATGACCGGGGGTGGGGACCGCAGGCAGGTGGAGGCAGCAGCAGGATAACTGGGGGTGGAAAAATGATGGTGATTGCTTTCCTCTTGTTAGGGGTCCACAGTGGGCACCAAGTCTTTAACGTCTTTGATCACTGGCTGCTTGAGTCAGTTGGAGCTGAATGAAATTCAGCGATGAATAAAAGGAAAATAATGTTTCTACTTGGAGTTCCCTGTGGGACACCAATAGTAGTATTGGGTACAGTTTAACACCAGCAGCGAGAGGGACACCTACAGGTCGCTATGCATGGTAACAGGGTTCAACTACTAGTGCCCCAAGTTAAATTAGAAAGCTCATAATATGGCCCGATGGTTGTCACTTGACTAGGTGTTGAGACTAAAGTCTTGAGTGGTGCTGTCAGATGCCCCACTGGGCTGTCTCACCATCCCTGTGCGCTGAGTTTAAAGCCCTCATGGTGCTCGAGTTCCATCTCTCCGCAAGGCCAATTTACACGGCACTGATCTAGCGTCTGATAGCCCCCTGTTACACCTCGGTTATACTGCCGTTACGCCATTGTAACACATTGGCTACACCGCCGCTGTTAAACTGCTGTTAAACCACTGTTACACCTCGGTTATACCGCTGTTACACCTCGGTTATACCGCTGTTACACCTCGGTTATACCGCTGTTACACCTTGGTTATACTGCCGTTACACCATTGTTACAGCTCTTTTATACAGCTGTTACACCTTGGTAATACTGCTGTTACACCCCTGTTACACCTCGGTTATACCACCATTACACCACTGTAACACCTCAGTTATACCGCTGTTACACCACTGTTACACCTTGGTTACACCGCCGTTACACCACTATAACACCACTGTAACACCTCGGTTATACCGCCGTTACACCACTGTAACACCTCGGTTATACCGCCGTTACACCGCTGTTACACCTCGGTTATACTGCTCTTACACACGCAGTTACACGTTGGTTACACCGCTGTTACACTGCTGTTACACTGCTGTTACACCCTGGTTATACCACCATTACACCGTTGTTATACCACTGTTATACCTCGGTTATACCGCTGTTACATCACTGTAACACCTCGGTTATACCGCCGTTACACAGCAGTTACACCGCAGTTACACGTTGGTTACACCGCCGTTACACCACTGTAACACCACTGTAACACCTTGGTTATACCGCCGTTACACCACTGTAACACCTCGGTTATACCGCCGTTACACCACTGTTACACCTTGGTTATACCGCCATTACACCGCTGTTATACCGCTGTTACACCTAGGTTATACCACTTTTACACCGCAGTTACACATTGGTTACACCGCTGTTACACCTTGGTTATACCGTCGTTACACCCATGTTACACCTTGGTTATACCGCCATTACACCGCTGTTATACCGCTGTAACACCTCGGTTATACCGCCGTTACACCGCAGTTACACATTGGTTACACCGCAGTTACACCGCTGTTACACCGCTGTTACACCGCTGTTACACCGCTGTTACACCTCGGTTATACCGCTGTTACACCTCGGTTACACTGCCGTTACACTGCTGTTACACTGCTGTTACACTGCTGTTACCTCGGTTATACCGCTGTTACACTGCTGTTACACCGCTGTTACACCGCTGTCACACCGCTGTTACACCGCTGTTACACCGCTGTTACACCGCTGTTACACCTCGGTTATACCGCCTTGCTGTTGCTGTTGCTGTTGATTTTCTTTGGTACATTAATTAGAAATAAAGTGATGTAATGAATTATACATTCTAGAATTTAGAATTATAAATTCTAGAACTTGAAAAAACTTTTTCACAAAATAAAAGCGTCAGTTCTGAAATTGTGATGAGGTACCGCTGCAGGGAAACGGGTGTTTCCATTGATTGTGTTTTTCTTTTTTATGATCATAAATGCGAGACTTCTTTGTAAAACTAAGAAGAAGATCTTGACTTTAAAGGCCCACACCAAGCCGACTGTCGGCCGTCGGGCCGTCGATGAGCGTCGGTGTGCGTCTGCCGGCCTAGTTTCCCCGGTGTGTCCCGCACGTCGCCACAGGTCGGCCGCCCGTCGGCAGCTTTTCAGCCGATTCGACATGTCGAATCGGCGTCGGCCGTCGGTCAAACAGCTCACTCTGTGATTGACTGTTCAGAACTGGAAACAGCGAAATCTATGAAATCGTAGGTTTCATTCATCTCCAGCTCTCGACACAGGTTCGGGTAAGCTCCTTGAGCCTGTCGCTGTTGTATCCATGATTTCACCCATGTAGTGCGGTTTCTTCTTATTTTTCGCCTCCACTTCCTCTTTTCTTCTTCCACAAGCTGAAAGCCGAGGGCTGACAACGCCAGTGCCAATTCTTTATTCTTACGCATTGTGTAGCGAGAGTGGTGTGGAAATGTGGTGTGAATATGAAGCCTATTTGTTTTGTTTACGGCTTCCCAGAGCTTCCGGTTTTCCCTAGTTTTTTGAGTGAATACAGACTACCGCTGCTGCCGTTGGGTGTCGTCTTTGCGGTGTGTCTAGTGCTTCTTTTTGAGCCCGACCCAGCCATACACAGGCGACGCGAGGCGACACAGCAGTCGGCCGACAGCGGGCGACGTCGGGTTGGTGTGTCCTCGGCTTAAAGAGGATGGACAGAAACATCTTTACTTTTGGACATATTATTGCACCTCCCGCTACTGCTGTTACTGTTGTTATAGTCAACAGAAGACAAAGCTGGCGAATGATCGTTCAAAGGCAAAGCCCTCATGTAAATGCAGTAAAGCGTTAAGTGGCATTATAGCACAACTACATCGTATTAATGAGGCCAAAAACAGCTGGAAACCAGATGTTGATGACTTTAGGTCCATCGACTCCGTCACATCCAGTGATGTTGGAGGCGTGCAAATGCGAGAAAAGTGTTTCATTAAACTTTTGTACAAAACTGGGCTCTCAACCTGCCGAGAAACCACTTCGTGAAAGTATAAGAAGGTTTTTTGATTTGTTTTGTTGAATATTTGGATATTACACAGCGTTTTTGAAACTCTGCATGTTTCCATTACAGGTTCCTCTTTGAAACATTAAGGTTTTGCGCAATTCTAGCGGTAACGAAAACATGACTATCGTCAAAGACCGACCGAGCCTGCGGTGGAGTTCTACCCCACTTAAGGCAGGATTTAGTTTGTTTATCTTTTTAGTGCTCGTCTCAACATTTTGGAATTTAAAAGCAAATTCAGAGGCAGTTTTTAAAACATGGCAAAAGGATCCTGATAAGCGTGCACTATGTTTTATTTCATATTGTGACATGAACGCACACTGCCAAGCATTTCTCAGTAAAAAAAAATAAAATTTTGCAGACGATCTCCGTCACAGTGGCACTAGAACTTACCTCAGACCTTGTACGCCAAATCTGCAGAGTACTTTGTTTTTTATTTATATAAGCTGTAAGGAATAAATAAACCAAAAAAAACAAATGTCAATCAATTACTCATTTTGTCCTTCAATGAAACATTAAAAACTTTCCACGTCTAGTTTGCAAATACAGATCAATATTTCAAATGCTGAATGATTAAATTATCGAAATGATTGTATGCACATAGGCCTATATGTACATTTTACATATAGACACTGTTTGGATCGGCAGTTTTAAACATAAAAATTTAAGTTAAAAAGGTCTGATTTCATGACTCTGCTTGATGTACTGTGTCTTCATAAGACACACAGACGACAGGCCACAAGCTGGCCCTCACGCCCCGGCCAACTGCTCAACAACTGTAGCCTCCCTACGTGCCCCGCTTAACTTGGTGAGCTACGCGACGCCCTGACAGCCTTTTCAGGCTGGTCCCAGCTGTTCATGTTGAGAAAGCACGCTTCACCGCAGCTGGAGTGCATTCCCTCTGCACACAGCAGCTTCCTCTCTCCTCAAGAGCAGCTTTGTTTAAAGTTCTTGCGTCTCCACAAGCCCCTGAGGAATTTCCTTCTCATTTGTATTTGCCATCGACCCCCGTCGTTCACAGTACGGCATCTTACCAAGCGGACGCTCGGCTGTCCTACTGTTGGACCACGATGCAAAGAGGGCAGTTTCGTATCCACGTGAAGCTGTTATCTGTGGACATATCTGGGTAATGATTACTCCTAGTCGGTGTCCTACTGCGGCCTGCCTTGTGGCACAATGTTAAAAGAGTGAGTTTACTCCACCTTGGTCTAAGAAAAAAAAAAGACAAAGAAGGGGAAGAAAATCTCCCTTGGGACTCTTTTGTTACCATAACAGCTAAAGTGCCGGCTTGGCGGTGTGTGGGAGGCAAGAGCGCTGTGTACTTAGCAAATGTTGCTTTTGTTTAAAAGAAAAGCTGCAATAAAAAAAACAGATGAAACAACTTAACGGTTGAATCGTAATGGGAATAGTCTGTTTTCTATTTTGAATTACTACTAGTGTTTTCTTTTCTTTTGCATGCTTCCTGTGCATGATGCAACTGTGAAGAAATGAGTGGTGACACATTGGTATATCTTAATAAGCTAATTTGTCAGTTGAATCATCCCAATGCTGCTGCAAGGAAGGGTAGCAACGTCAGCTCTTTTTTAAAAAATCCATTATTGATTATAAATTTGTTAATCATAAACCAACTATTCCTGAATCAAAGTGAGGGTCGTGTTTTTACCTCTACATTGAACAAAGTTTTAAGGGAGCTAATTAGAAATGTTGAGAGTCATTTTTCTCTCAAATATGCAAAAGTTGGTACCTCCTTTTTAAATCCTGTTTTTGTGTTGTTTGAAAGTATAATAAGTATCCTCTGATCATAGCAGGTCTCAGTTGTAAGCAAATACAGCTTAAAACAAACACATTTTATTCCCCATGCTATTTATTTTAATACAAATTTGTTCAAAAATGATAAAATTGTGTTGGCATCACTCAGTACCCCCAAATAACTCAAAAGGGTGAGTGGCTGTTAAGTCCTGATCATAGACATAAAAACGTAGACGCCCCATCGAGCGCTGAGCCGTACGTCAACGCCGCCGCCATATTGGATGTGGCAAGACTAAACTGTAAACTAATACAAGTAAATGGACTTATTTTCATAAAGCGCCTTTCTACAAAGAAATGTACTTTTTACGTCTCATTTATTCATTCACACACGCACTAATATACTTGGGAAACAGTTAGGCACCAAATACATTATATTTAATTTTCTCAGATGGCAAAAATAAGAACTTTATTGATCCCACATAAGTGTAATTCATGTTCTATCAGCTATAGAGAACAAGGTAGCCGAAAAACAATATATATCCCTCTTCACAAAAATAAGAAAAATAGAGAAACATATTTTCTCATCAACAAAGCATATTTTACATAAACATATTTGAATTTTTTCAAGTAACGAAATAACATATTTTAACCATTTTTCAAATTTTTTCAGTTCTTTTATTGTCTGAAAAATGTTATTTTGTTATTTGAAAATGTTTTAATTTGTTTTGTTGATGAGAAAATGTTTCTCTATTTTTCTTATTTTTGTGAGGGGAGATATATATTGTTTTTCGGCACTACCTTGTTCTCTATAGCTGATATAACATGAATTACTCCTATGTGGGATCAATAAAGTTCTTATTTTTGCCATCTGAGAAAATTAAATATATTATATTTGGTGCCTAACTGTTTCCCAAGTATATTAGTGCATGTGTGAATGAATAAATGAGACGTAAAACATAAATTTCTTAGTAGAAAGGCGCTTTATGAAAATAAGTTCATTTACTTGTAGCCTATTAGTTTACAGCGCAGTCTTGCCACATCCAATATGGCGGCGACGTTGACGTTTCGCAGCAGCGGGCAAAACCACCTACGTATATATCTACGTATATATGTCTATGGTCCTGATGATTACCAACATGTGGTGAACTGATCATCAGCAGGTGGGAGGAGTTCTAAAAGCAGGTGTTTTGGCAGGTTTCTGGTCTAGGGCATTTAGTTCTGTTAACACAACGCCAGTAGAGAAAGATATAAACAAAGGTCTTAGAAGAGCAGTTCTTGCTCCACATAAATCTGGTCAATCCAGTCATCTATGAACTATGTCTTGTGGATCAATGACACATTGTTTATCTTTAAGTTCTGAAAGAACCAAACACAGCATTTCAGCAGAAACACTGCGTACCCACTTTCAAGCACGGCAGTGGAGGGGTGATGATGTGCGGTTGATTCTCAGCCGCAGCACCTGACGGTGAAATACAAGGCTGTTTGTTCAGCAGTTTAAAAAACTGTCATACAGCCAGAGTTATTAAACTAAGACTTAAACAGGAATATACAGTGAAAAAATAATCCTGTTAACTGAATTAATCAAACAAACTGAAAAACAAAATAAAAACTATTAAAAATTCAAAACTATTGACTACTGACTACACCGTTAAAAAGGGTAAAAAATAAAGCCATCATGGTGTTCTTGTGGAAGTCCAGACCTAAACCCAACTGAAATACAGACACCAGATCTTAGGAGGGTTGTGCATAAACGAACCTTGACGTAAAGACAAATGGACCAAAACTTCGCAACAACGTGAGAGATTGATAGTCATGTAGGAACCAACTGTCAAGTTATTGCTGCTGAGGATGGATCTTCAAGCTCTTATCATGGAGGTGCTCAGGGTTGCACAAAGAATGTTTTCCCTCCTTTTTGGCCAAATTTTAGTTAAATAAACAAGTACAAGGTAAAAAAAGTTGTATGTTGTTCATCTCAGACCTTTTCTGTTTTTTTTCCTCACTTTTCTGCTCTTGTTGCTTTACAAAGCTGGCAATGTCACAACGGCATTCGTCTTCCTCTCACTTAGGCACA
The DNA here is from genome assembly GCF_033807715.1 of Cololabis saira. Taxonomy (NCBI): domain Eukaryota; kingdom Metazoa; phylum Chordata; class Actinopteri; order Beloniformes; family Belonidae; genus Cololabis; species Cololabis saira. The sequence goes on from NC_084604.1 coordinate 26,298,524, forward strand.
AGTTGTTAAAATATTGTTTCTGCCGTGGGATCCCGGAAATGTAATCCTGTAATCATGGATGTTTTTTTTTTCTTTCTTTTTTAAAACATTGCCTCCCCCACACCCAGGTAATGGTGCAACACGCCACTCGTGCCCTGCACACATCTCCTCCAGTTCCCCTTCTCTCCTCCTCCCCACACACACACCCACACCCACACACACACACACACACACACACACGTGGCCCTGCTCGGGAATTCGTGACCTCAGGCTAACAAAACAGCGGCAGAGCAGCCCTGAGAGAAACTAACACAACTCAGCACTCTCGCAGCAGACGAGCAGCGTGGAGCTTCAGTTATGATATCCGAAAGGCCCTTTCCTCATGAGCAGTGCTGTGAGGTGAGAAAGACCGACTTTAAGGACTTATTTACACAGTCAATATGCACTCAGTGTTTGGGGAAGGGTTTCTCTCAGGGGGACTGTAGTTTATAGATGTATTTGTCAAGCTGCTTGCTGCCCTCTCAGTGAGGGTTCATCGAAGGTGTGTGCAGGTTTGCAGCTTTTCTAACAAGTTGACGGTTGCGAGTGTGTTACCTCGTAGCTGTGTGATAAGGTTTTTACAGCCTGTTTCCAGGCGCCATCCATCCCCATGTTTGTTTAAACCAGGTGGTCAGAGAAGAAGCCCCTGTTGCTGGGATGCATTTTGTATGAGGAACTAGCCATTTTGGGAGATAAGCGATGACTGCTGTTGAAAATAGGGTGTGAAAGTATGATATCGTTTTTTCAGATGTCAAATTGCTTAAACATATATGTGAACATAATGGTATTGGAACAGCTCGTATGTACATCTGGGACATTGTTTCAGGCAGGAAACATGGTTCTTGTGGATCATCCCGTTTAAAATGACGTTCAGTACCACGGGGGACTTTTCTAGGTGCTGCTCCAACTCCAAATACAAACAGTTTATAAAAAAAAAGGAGTGTCATTTAATTTCCCGGTCTCTCCACAATCTGGAAATCGCTGTGCGAACTTGTTTTTCAACGAAAAATTGATTTGGAAGTGGAGGTAGAGGCCTGGTCTGTCACGGGCAGAGCCCAGATACAGTTGCTAAGGAGGCCTTGAGTTTGTGCTTTGGAGATGAATCTATAAGGGGAATTAACTGGCTGCAAATGATTTAAGAACAATTACATTCGTGGTTAACTACTTGCTGAATAAAAAAAAACTGATTTGATTGTGTCCCCATTTTTCATGGGCCTTGTCATAAAAAAACAATCAAAAGAACATGCAGGACAGCTTTGGCTGTCTGAAACACCTGGCTCTGGGTTTGGTGCTGCCTGTGTCTTAAACCCCGTCATTCAGCGAGACATTTAGATGTGTAGGTTTTCTATGCAATCACGGACCCATATCGGAGTCCTCCTGCCTCCCCGTCATTATCTCCACCCAGCCTTACATTACTTTCCTCTTGCTGTTCTTCCGAAGCGGATTGCGCAAAGCTCCAAAAACAATTTCAAAAGGGCCACATACCCTGGAAAAGAGGCACGGAGAGCAGCGAAGGCAGCTGTCTAAATCAGTTGCGATCGGTCGAAGAAGTTGAAAACGTTTCTCTTTTTTTCATCTTAGAAAAACACGCGAAAGCCATTTAAGAACGCTTCATATAGTTCAGTCAACATTAACATAAGATTTCATTGTTGCAACACTTATGACGAATGCCAAAAGCAAAGAAAATCATGCCGTGTCCGCTTTAAGTAAAACTCCTAACACTTCTACTGGAAGTAAGTTGATCGGCTGATGCTGTGGAGGACGGTTGTCTTTGATTATCTGGATCACATTCCTTTCAGTGATCATTCACTGTACTGTAACAGGTCTAATGGAAACAATGTTATGCAAGCACGTAATACATACACATAACTGATTCAGAAGAGGGGGTTGGTAGCTGTACGGGGCCGGGCCACAGGGGCACTGGCCCCAGCTAATGTCTGATTATCCCCCCTGAAGTGCCCCAGTCCTGTCACTACTCTGTCCCTTCTCCTAGAAAAACAGAGATTATAGGCAGATGCAATTTCATGCAACAGTTAGTGGCACTAATATGCCATTCAGGAATCTCAGCCTTTTGCCATTAACGCTGCTCAGCCCACCCTGGCCGTCGCATCGCTGTTACTCAGATCAAGATTACATGAAGGCATCAATAAGAAATACCTGGTCATGTCTTTTGATAGTAGAACAAGTGCTCCCAAGAAAAAAAAAATTATATTTTAACCATGAATATATATTGTATGCAGACAAAAAAAGAAATCCCATAGAACTGCTTACTCTACCTTTAACTGTTGCTTACCTGTGTTTAGGGGAGATTTGAGCATTTTGCCCTTACACAATTAAGCTGCTAATGAGTTTTCTACTTTAAGTTTTGCTTTTTAAATTCGATAAAGTGTTTGGGCAAGATGCAACTGATGAAATAAATAAACACCTTACTGACAGAGCCAGGATTTTGGGATTTTGTGACAGGAGTGCTCGGGCCGTCCGTGACAAAGGTGGCCCCTGGATGGCTCTTTATTTAGAAAATCCACCGACACAAGATCAGTTGGTCACTACTTGGTAGCGGCTGAACCATGAAGCCCAGACTTAATGTGTCGGTACGTCATGTACTGTAAACTTCATCAGTGTATTTGAGCAATAGGTTCAAACATAAATGTATTAGACACGAGCAGTTGGGGGTGTGCCGTTCAGCTTGAATGTTTTATTTATGTTCCTTTTAAGCAGCCGACTTTATTGAAACTGCTTTTATTCACTCTGAAATTAAAAAAACATGAAGATTAGCACCAGATCATGTTTGCATGCTAAAAATAATCTATGCTTTGCACAAATATGTTAGCAGGGGGCATTCAGGGTCCAAATTGCTTGGCCATCTCAATTATAAAATTCTGAAGCTACATGGACATGAATAAATAATATTTTTGAGCGCCTTTTAGTGGCTAAATACTTGCAAATAGCAGATATACCTTTTTTTTTCAGGAGCAAATATGAAGAATCTCTATGAAGGAAGATATGGCTAGCTCTATCATTTTTTTCAGCGTGTGGAAATGTCAGTCACCTGTGAGTCTCAGGAAAATACTTTTTTTTCCCCCTTGTTGACTCACGGCAGGTCGTACAAGTTTGTACTCTACCGCGGTTTTGGTGTATGAATCATGCAGGCTCTCACTTGAATTCACAAGTTTGGAGGGAATGTGGTCCGGGGATCTCAGAATCAAACATTGTGAATCATTGCAGCCACATAGCAGAAGATCACAGTGGGAATGTGACTGTACTACTATGGTGGCGCAAGTCACAGAACACAGTGTTCTCTAAAGTTGACAATACCTTTATTGTCTTCTGCAGATGTTTTTACTATTTACCAGTTAAACCTTCCAATCTGACTTCAGGCACTTATAGGAAATAATGGTGTTTCTCTTCTCTTCCTGTGAAAAGGATGATGCGGGTATGATGATGCCAACCCAACCGTGAAAATGTACGAGGTGATGTCCGGCGACACCCTGTCGTGGAAGGTGCCCAGTCCAAGACAGAGCGACTCAGACATCAGTGTTGAAGGGCAGTTCACTGGAGACGAAGGGGCGGTCAAAATCCTCAAAGTGTGCTTCTGCACCAACAACAACCTCGGAAAAAACTTTAAGCTGGTCAAATGTGACAGCGCCTGGCAAATCAGGGTGAGAGCAAGCAATCTAGGAAATGTGTGGAGCAGAGGAATGTTCTTCCTCAGTATGTTCAGTTACCCGACAACAGCTTCTTGCTCCAGAACAAGAACAAAAAGTCCAGAATTCTGAGAATAAAAAACAGCATTTACATCAAAATATCTGGCAAAATGTATATATATATATATATATATATATATATATATATATATATATATATATATATATATATATATATATATATATATATATATATATATATATATATATATTTTTTTTGTATATGTGAATACAGTATGTGTATATACTGTATGTGTGTATATATATATATATATATACAGTATATATATATATATACGTGTTTATATATATACTGTATATATATATATATATATATATATATATATATATATATATATATATATATATATACTGTATATATATATATTTTTAATATATATATATATATATATATATGTGTATGTATATATATATGTATACACTGTATGTAATGCAATGATAAATAACGCTTCTATACTATCATCTATCTATCTATATCTATATATATATTTTTATAATATATATTTTATAATGTAATATATAATATAAAAATCACACAGAAGGGAAATACATTTCAGCCAGGATGTACAATCTGTTACCAGATGGGAAAAAAAAGTGTTTCTCCTTCATTGTCCCTCAGGCCATCATTCAGTCAATTCTGGTCAGCGGTCGATTGGGGCCAAATGTCGAGCTCACAAGATGCTATGGTCTCATGCTGAAGCACTTGAAGTCCGAAGAACTTTACTGGCTCCATCCAGACCTGACCGTGGGTGAGGTGGAGCAACGTTACGAGAGCAATCACGTGGAAGCTGAGTGGAGGTGCAGATCAGTAATAAAGGACATTTCTCTCTGACTTTATCTTGTAAACTAAAAAGTATCAATGTTATCGGTTGACTGACATCTAGACATCATCCCTATAATATTTTACAAACCCGTCCCGCTGTGTTTCTTCTTGGCTGCAGGTATGACCTCCGGATCCGCTACGTTCCTGTTAATTTCCTGGAGAAATTCAAAGCTGACAGATCTACGTTTCTGTATTTTTACCAGCAGGTACAGAATTTACTTGCTGTGCTTATCTTTGTTCTTAAGTGGTAGTGTTTACCACATTTTGGTAATATGACAGCTAGGGCCGCACAATATATTGAACATTTATCAATATCATAATATCACTGTAATCACATAATAGCAATGTCTAAAAACCAAAAAATAAATAATTCTAGACGGTAGGGAGTGGTGCAAGTGTCAATGATTCAGAGAAAACCCAGCAGCCCAAGACACAAATTTAGATGCTCATTTACATGAAATTACCATCTAAATTAGCATGATTGACATTGTTCCTATTACTACAGGTTGAAGTATTTATTTATTAAAAGAAAAACATGTAGCTGGAATAGAGATACATTTAATCGGAAGTTATATCATTGTCACAGTTTTTAGCTACGATCCGGAACAAAGACATCCTTATTTTCCCCAGGAGAGCAATTTATTTTAAATCTAGCAGTTAAAACCAAAAAACTCCTCAAACGTGCAGCGAATGACGGCTGATGCTCAGGGGAAAGATCGGGATTCAGTCTTGCCTGGTCGTTGTGACATAATGGGAAACCTGAAAATATTTAGCAATAAAACCCCAGGAAATTAAAAACCTCAGAGGTTCTACAACGAGTTTTACAACAGGTTGCTTACTGATCCATTCATCCATCCAAACACACTCATATTCCAGTACTTCTATTATTTATATTCACTCTTTATAAACATCAACACTTTTCTTGATTCCCCACATTGGTGTCAGTGACACATGAAAGTACTATGGATAAATCCACTGACCTTCTGGTTAGAGGACAACTCACTCTACCCACTGATCCACAGACAGACCGTTTCTGTTCACTGAAACACTCAGCTTTAATTTGAAATGATTGCATGATAGTTTGTGTCATTGCATCCGAGTGGGCGTACTCAGAAAAATTCGGGTTCATCTCAGATACAAATTAGGGGTGGCCAAAATGAGGCTGCCTCTAATATGAGCCCAGAAAACAATGTCTCCTGGTACCTGTCTTTGTTAAATGAGGCGTGGCAGCGGATACGATGAATGTGGTACTGTACATGTTGGCACAATTCTCTGTCTAATGGTTGTGAAAATTGGCGACAGGTGCGTAGTGACTACATGCAGTATCATGCCAGTAAGGTCAGTGATGGGATGGCCCTGCAGCTTGGTTGCTTGGAGCTCAGGTGAGTCACTGCATTCCTCCGCTCTCTGCGAGTAAGACGTCATCTAACTGAATTGGACTGATTCACAGTTCATGTGCAAGAATTTTCACAGGATTTCTTTAATTTCATGTTCACAGGAGGTTCTATAAAGACATGAATGCAAAAGGTCTTGAGAAGAAATCTAACTTTGAGCTGCTAGAGTAAGTTTTTACTATTTAAATCATGTAAAAGCCTCTAATTTTAATGATGCTCTTTGAGTTACACTAAATTTAAAGATGATCTGGCTTGTAAATGTTCATCAATGCCTTCATAATGTCTGGTGACAATATTTCTATTATTAACTACAGTTTTCTAATGTTTTTTTTGCATTAATAATTTAGAAAAGAGGTGGGTCTGGACCTTTTCTTTCCTCAGCAGCTGATTGGCAGCATGAAGGTAAACCTACCCGTAACAGCTTACAAACAAGTAGACCTTTTTATCACGTGATCGCTAACTCCAGTTTAACTTTTCTGCTTGTGATCCAGTCCAGACACCTACGGAAGATGATCCAGCAGACATTTCAACAGTACGCAACACTCAAGGAGGATGACTGCATGATCAGGTTTTTTGAAACCCTAAACGATTTCGTTAACTATGATGAAGAGGTCATCCCATGTGAGCTAGTGGTGAGAGGCAACCGCTCAACAAACTTACAACTCTGAAAACCAAAAAGTAAATACTGAACAAACACTTTTATTTGCCAACAGCAAAGTTGGAGACTGTCAGTGGAGCTGGTCATTGGTGGAAGGGGCATTCGCCAACGCACCCAGAAAGACTCAGCAGTGAGTGATGTCATTTATTCAGTCATATATATATATATATATATATATATATATATATATATATATATATATATATATATATATATATATATATATATATATATATATCTTTATTTATACTCGTATGAAGTCATACATCCCATAATATCAAAATCTGCAACCCCTGTTCCAAAAAAAAGAAGAAATGCCATTTAAAATATGAAAGAATGCAATGATGTTTCACAAATCTCATGAGCCTCTATTTTATTTACAACAGAACATAGTAAAAACATAAAATACTGAAATATTTGACCACTTTGTCAAAAATATGAGCATATTTTGAATTTTTTATCCACAACGCATCATAAAAAGGAGGAATCCGGTTGGCAAAAGACTAGAAAAGTAAGCGATGCTAAACAGAAAAAAATGGAGGATCATCTCACAACAGAAGGTCAGACACATAATTGACTCTTTGTCAGCCTTCAGATTGGTCCCTGACTGACTGCCCAATCAGAAAAATAATTATTTGTTTTACTTGCCTTGTATCAAAATTTAAATCACTGGATTCTTTTCTTAAACTTTGTTTAAGTAAAAAGGAACAATTCGGAACACACTGCACATGTCGTGGTGAGGGTGCAGCATATTTTTGATCCCCGAAATAGCAAACTGTTTTGCCAAAACAAAGTCGGCTCGGCAGCAAGCTACAACCATAGCTAGAACCGCAAAAGCGTTTTATTTATTTATCTTAAAATGGTTAAGCGGTGAGCTTGGGGCACTTGTAAAAGTGACACCCGCTACCCAGAGAGAATAACATGAATACATTTCATCCCTTTCCCAAAACCAACAGTAAATTACGAAAAATAAAAGCTATGTGGACGGCCACACTTCCAGTTCAACCCTTCCACCATGCTATTAGCTAAACTAATCAAAAGAACTCACTACATGGTACCAGAAGTGTTCCTTTTTATTCATATCTAGTTGCTGTTGATTTTCTTTGGTACATTAATTAGAAATAAAGTGGTGTAAAACCCAGTTTTTACAATGGGAATGGACGGAAAAGAGGACCGTTTGGTGCAACCTAGCAACAGGGGACGGGGCTTGAGAAAGGGTCAAACAGGTATGAAATAAAAACCTTGTTTCTGTCAGAGGTAAAGATACAACAGATCGATTTTAAATTTCATATTGATTACAAATAGTTTCAGAATAATGTTAGTCTATGAAACTTGTGAAGACTTTGAAAACATCATCATCTAAAGCAAAAGAGTCTGAGAATCTGGAGAAGTCTCTGTGTGCTAGGATTGGATGTCCATGACCCCCGAAAGTCTATATTTTATTTTTATTTATTTATTGGTTTATTTGACAGGGACAATGCACATCAATAAAAACATTGCTGTAAATGTGCCAGAGTTAGCCAAGAGGCTATTTTTCATCTGTAGTCCCTGGACAGATGTAAGAATACAAAAAAGTACAGAAAAGATACAGAAAGTACAGAAAAGTACAAAAGTACAGAAATAAAGAAAGGTGCAAATTAAGTTTTAGTGCTGACAGAGCTGAGTATTAATCAACCATTTATTTAAATGATCTCTAAATAAACTGTATGTGTCCAGTTCTCTGATAGTTGCAGGGATGGAGTTCCATTCTTGTGCAGCTTTAACAGAGAATGCAGACTGAGGAAATAAGGGAAATAAGGGAAATCTCTACATGGACTTAGTAACATTACTGCAAAATTACAATATATGCAAAGTGTAAAGCTTCTTTTTAGGAAAACATGTAAACTGGACTAAAGAGAAGAAGGATCACCTTGCAGTTCAAAAGTCTGTATCTCAGATGGTACAGGGGTGCATTAGCATCCCGTATACAATCTTTCACATCTGGAAGAGAAAGCTGAGAGGTAAACACAGGTTTTCTTTCAGGCAACCTCTTTTTCGGGGAAAGACATGTATATTTCAGCAAGACACTATATTGCATACTGCATCCATTACCAAAGGATGGATTTGTAGTCCAGTTACTGGATTGTCCACCAGCAGTCCAGACTTCTCACCAGCTGCAAACATTTCGCACGCATAACAAGGAAGAGTTGTTTAGCAACTCAAATCATTCATAAGAAAAACTCAGCAACTCCATCTCCTCATGATTTTTATGTTGTTGTCAATAAAATATGGGTACATATCGTTGTTTATTGTTTTGAATAGATTATTTCTGTGTTTCTGTGCAGAGTTGATTTATGGACCATTAAGCTTTACCATAATTAAACTCATTACCCCTCTAACTTTTGTGCCACAGGCTGTATTTCTAGCTGACTTCAAACAGATCAAGAAAATACAATGCTTGCCCCAGAGTGACGGCAAGGCGTGTCTAAATATTGACATAGAGGGTGCTCGACAAGTGAGTGCAACAACAATATGTTGTAAACGATTATTGCAATGTGACCCAGTGCATGAGTTTGAATGCCATGTGTGTGTATACTTGTTGGCAGCGTCTGTCCATCAGCGTGGCCAGTGTGCCTATGGCAGAGAACCTGATGGACCTTATTGATGGTTACTGCCGCCTAGAAAATGCCACAGATACCAGCGTTATCCACCAACCAAACAGAGGTATTAAACTGGGATTAAAACATGCAAAAAAGTAATACAGTATATGTAGATGTTGCACGTCTAGATGCATTTCTTTTATTGTATATTTTTAAAATTCAACTGAATTCACGTCACTAATTTCACTTACAGACAATAAGGGTGCACGGGCGTCCTTGCCTGAGATCCCTAAAAGGTGAGTGGCTCTTCTATTTTGAACTGCACATTTTGAAAATGTATGACTGAGACTTTCTCTCATTTTGCATTTTGCCAGGAGCAGCAGAGACATCTGCTCAAGCAGACATAGTATGGGTGAGTAGATGGATTTTTACATTTTTCCCCAAGTCCACGTGTTCTGCATGCATTCCAGAAAAAGAAATCCGTGTTGACTGGAGGTGGCTCTCATCTGCACTTCCAGGTTCTGATATCTACTGTGAGATCGATGAAAGGCCAAAATCAGGTTTGTCTGAAGCAAATATTCCAGGCTTTCACACAACAGAGCTTGTGGAAACTAATTCTTGAGAGTTTACTCATCTTCTGGTGGTTCTCCAGTTGTGAAATATGGGATAAATCGCGATGACATCGCACTTGGACGGATACTTGGTGAAGGATTTTTCGGGGAAGTCTACGAAGGAGTGTACAAAACGGATGTAAGTGTGATAGTTCAGATAAATATCGCTGCAAAAGATCAAGAGTGGTAAAGTGGAACTACACAGACCACACATCTTTTAACAAAGTGTAGAAAACCTTTTATTTTATTTTATTTTGTTTAATTTTACAGAATGGCGACAGGGTCAATGTGGCAGTTAAGACCTGCAAGGACTGTTCACCCGATGTCATGGAGAAATTCATGAGTGAAGCAGGTACGCTGAAAGTGGGCCTTAGTATTAGGCAAATACAATCTCTGAAGAGCATCAATGTTTGCATATATTTTTTCAGTTTATTTCAATTTTTTCAATGTATTTAATACATATTTTAGAGTGTAAATGGCAGTGAAGTGCTGCCAGTCACTTGGCCTTGGTAAATTGATCATCAGCAGATGTGCAGAGTTCTAAAAAAGCAGACATTATGGCAGTTTGTTGGTCTGGAATGTTCAGGTCTATGTTAACACAATGCCAAGAAGGAAATATATAAGTAATGGCCTTAGAGATCAATGGACATCAGCAGTGAGAAAGATGATTCACAATTGGAAGGCATTCAAGACAGTTGCCAATCATCCCAGGAGTGGATGTCCCAGCAAATTTACTTTGAGGTTCAGACCATGTGTTAGGTTTCAGGTGAAGAGGACTGGAATGTAGGAGGACAGGAGGCAGGAGTAGTAATGGTGTTTTTCTTAAAAAAAAAACAGTTCTGTCACAGCGACTAGGTCTTTATTCACGGCTCAGAAGCTATGATCAGAAGTGAATACAGAAGCAAAAGTTGTAAACATGATGACAGCTACCTACTGCTGTGCTAGCTACTAAACAAAAGTAAATTCACCTAATTACACTGATATACATTTCTTTACATAATTTCACCTGATGTGGTACAAACAAATTCAACTCCTCTACAGTTTGATCTCACTTTTGGAGTCAGTACCCGTTGGTTAGTTGAGAAACATGTTGGCTTCAACCTGGAAGCTAGAGAAATGCAAAAAGGAAACGAGCAAGACTCAAACACAAGACCAAGACACCATGCATTGCTCAGAGAAATGCATGGATGCAAAACTGCATCTGAACAAACCAAAAAACTCACCATGTCGTATGGATAGATGAGGCCAGAGTAGAGTCGTTTTTCCTTAACGCCCATTGCCATGTTTGATATATAACACACATATATGTGTATATATATAATATAATATATATAGAATCACTTCTAACTAAATGAAATGGTGTAATGGGAAAGCAGAAGTGAAACCTATGCAGGAAGCGACTACATCCAGTTATTGCTGCTAAACATGAATCTACACACTATGGACTCATGGGGGTACTTAGGATTGCCCACATGATTTAAAAAATAATAATTTTAAGCTTCATGTTTTTATTTATCAAGAATGGCACAGTGAAAAAAGTTATGCTGTTGTTCTTCAGAGGTGTATCTGTCCAGTTTAATTAGATGATTTTCATTGTTTTCAAATTAAAAATTAGATTAAAGGCAGTGGTAGCTTTTGCTCATAATTAGTAACATTTCGTATGTACTTGGCATATTCTCCAGTAATTATGAAGAACCTGAAGCATCCCCACATCGTCAAGCTGATTGGAATCATCGAAGAGGATCCAGTCTGGATTATCATGGAGCTTTATCAGCACGGAGAGGTTCGTGCAAACCCTGATTTCCTGATGAGGAATGTGTGAGATGGTGTCACATCAAGATCCAATCTTAAGCTATTTATTTTATCTCAGCAGTGACAATGCTGCATGCCAGTGATAAATAACAAACAGATTCATGACTGACGTTTCTGCAGCTCGGAAACTACCTGACCCAGAACCAAAACAAGCTGACAAACACAACCCTGCTGCTGTTCAGCCTGCAGATCTGCAAAGCCCTCGTCTACCTGGAAGGGGTCAATGTGGTACACAGGTGAGAGACGGAACCAAAAACAATCACATTTTATCAATCGAATCTCAAGGGATGCTCTCGTTATTATCTAAATAAACAAACGCATATTAAAATAATCCTAAACTGCCATCTTTAGAAAGGGCGACATGGCAGTTAGTTTTGCTGTGACATAAGAGGCACGCAGTGGTAAAGAAGCTCCTACACACCGATAGAAAGGCTCTCACTGAAAATGACTTGTTAGAATTGTTTGTCACTTTGTGTTAGTGTTCCTGATTAAATGACAATTTAGGACAGCGTCAATAGCCGTGTGTATTGTCTCTACCACTCTACAACCTCTCCAGTAGTTGTCTGTGGTCCTGAACAAGCTCATTCCAACTGTCCTTTCATATTCCCTGTATATTCCCTGTAAATGGTCCATTTGTTATTTTATGTCCCTCACTGTCTCTATCTGAAATTCCCAATTTCCCTGGTTTTGAAACCGCTATCAGAAACTCATTTCCTATTTTGTTTTGCAGCATGCTCTCAGGTACCGTAACTCGCTTTGCATAAAACTAAGGACTTATTTTGAACAGGACGACTCTGAATTGTTTCTCTCCAAAATCTTTTCCAATTGTGTGTTAGCCTTTCTTAAACACGTATTACTTGAATGCAACTCCTTGTTGCATCCATGCAATGTTTTTTTGTGGATTTCATGCGGAAACAAATACAGAAAAAATAGAACACAGGGATTCTGACAGTAGCAACTGGGAACCTGTTTCAAAAGAATCAAAAAGTGTAAAAAAAGAAGACAAAATTGTAATGTTTTACTAAGACACAACAATTCAGAAAGTAGTAAAGTGGCAGGAAAACAGCGTTATCACTTTGCTTCAGGTAGCAGAGAACCCTATCACAGAATCAAGCTCCTGGGAAGAGAACACCCCGCATGAATAATGTAAACATTTTTCTTGTGTTGTTTCAGAGTAGGGATCAAACATACAGATTAAGCCGCAGCAGTGACAGCTGCTTATTCCTAAAAAATGCATGTTTAAATATGTATTTTGATTCATTGGTTGGAGTTTCTCTACATGAACTTTTCCTTTCCTCTTGGTTCGGTTTCCTCTCAGAGACATTGCGGTTCGGAACGTGTTAGTCGCCAGCCCGGACTGCGTGAAGCTCGGAGATTTCGGTCTTTCAAGATACATAGAGGATGAAGAATACTACAAAGGTAACATGTCACAGATGGAAAGTTTAAAGTGTGGGCTGGACAGTCTGATATCAGGCGTTTGCCATTTAAGCTAACTTGGAACAAAACGTAAGGACATTTGTGTTTGGTAGATTATTTCTTTGTTGTAACAATGTGTTCTTGGCAATAAATCTCATACCATTGGAAGCCTGTTTATTCCCTGTTTTAAATAGTAACACGTTAAGGAACGTGCATTTGTGGGATGAGCAGCCGAGCTGAGTATGTGGGTTGTGCCCATAAATAATTTACCACAGCTTATTTTGCTGTTGCTATTGACTCTTCTTTGTGGAGGAAAGGTATGTTCAGCGATGACGGCATCCTAGGGTCAAAGTGTGGAGAAGATGTGCTGAACGTTAGGCTAATTGCTGCACTGATAGAGTAACTGAGTGTGATGGTGTGGGGCGGCACCTCCCTCACTGGAAAAACGGGGCTCGTCATCATTGGAGACAATGCAGAGAGATACAGAAATTAGATTCTGCACCCAGGGGTAATCCCATATCTCCACAGTCTGGGACCGAACTCTATTCCCCAAGATGACAACGCTCGCACTCACAGAGGGGGGTTTATCAGAGACTACCTCCAGAATTTGGGAGTGGAGAGGATGGGATAGCATGCCAGCAGTCCTGACCTCGAGCCCATTGAACACTTGTTGGATCATTTAAGATGTGCTGTTTGTGCCAGAGTGACCAACACAACCACGTTGGCTGACTGGAGACCAACGCTGGCTGAAGAGGAGGATGCCATCCCACAGCAGTGTGTGAGCAGGCTGGTGACCGGCACGAGGGGGAGGGGCCAGGCCATTGTGGCTGTGTCCGGTTTTTCCGCATGCTACTGAGGCTCCTGTCTGTTAAATGAATAAAGTGTTCAATTGCCAATATGTGCGGTTTCTTCAAAATTCAATCATCAAAGAGTCACTGGTAAAAACTTTTAAGGTAATTTGAGTGTCCCCGGAGTGATAAACTGACATCTTGACCTCCGATATCTCTGCAGCGTCTGTTACTCGATTGCCAATCAAGTGGATGGCCCCGGAATCGATCAACTTCAGACGCTTCACTCCCGCCAGTGATGTCTGGATGTTTGGTGAGTGTGTGGTGCATTTATCTATATCAGCACAGCCATGTTTTACAGAGCAGAAAGAAAGAAAAATGTACTCAGATGGAAAGCAGCCGGCGACTGTGTATACAGATGCCATAACATTTGATTAACTATTAGAACTGATAATTTTGATATAACCTTTAGGTCAAGGGTAGACAAAGACACCAGACATCGCACTAAAGTTGTCTTTAGCTTTACAGAATTATGCAGCACGAACGATGATGATATGGTTCATGTTGTCCATGACTTTGATGGTCTCTTTATATTTGAACAGCCGACTGATATAAATTGTTGGACTTATGCTGTTTTCAGACCAACAAAATGTGTTTAAAACTGCAAAATCTCTAACACATCTCTATAAATTATTGTCCCGTTGCACATTAGTGGCGTGTTTTTCCTCGCTGCTCTCACGACTGTAGTCCACTCCCAGAATGACCTGGGAGGTGACCAGCCTGTATAACTGTATGGAGCATAAGCCTCCCTTAGCACTCACAATACCACCCATGACCACATGGGGGCAGGCTACCACAAGAGCATGTATGTGCCACTCCCTGGTATAAAAGCAACAAAGTGGATTTGGTGGGGGGGGGGGGGGGGGGGGGTTACAACATGTGCCGAACAACAGTCATCAACACATATATTGTGTATGCCCCCATGTGGTAAGAAGTGGTATTGTTACATCACATTTTTTTATAATGTAATGCAACGTATTACTACATAGAGTGCCTTTAAATACATGATGGACTGACAGCACAAAGGTATACATAATTATTATAGCGTGAACCAAGAACACAAGACGTTTACTTGGGGCCATCGCTCTCATCGATTAAATTAATGCATATCGTACATTTTTTAAACAACATGTATAGAAAAAATAACACATGGATATAAATGGTCCAAGTCTGCACAGGAAGTGCAGCCTTTGAGTTAATTTCCTGTAAAGATAGTATTCACATTTGCTCCCTTTATGATGAAATTCCAGCTGTATTCCCAGGAATTTCAAAGCGCTCACTTGCTCCATAATGTAATCGTTAATTATCCTGATACTCTTGACTCTCCAGGGTCTTTCTTTTTGTCTTTGATGATTCGTTTTTATCATGTTTTAATTGAGGGTACTTTATTGATTGAAGGACTTCATGGTAAGGCTTATTTTTTAGACTTTTGTTCTGACGTAAGACAGAAATATTTAGACCCATTTCTAGTTTTTACAGATTAAACAGCCGTTAACTTTCTAGTTTTAGCACCAGGAGCATTAGCACAGTTGTGGCTGCGCTGCAGGGCGTCCTGCAGTATTTATGAAAAAAAAAAGTGGTGTTGCATCACCGGTTCATGTTGATCCTCATACTCACAAAGGTCTCCCTACTGTTGGTCTACCGTCTGTATTACATTACATATTCCTTTTGTATTCTTATCATATATTTCCATAATTAATAATGCATTAAAGGACTAGTGTTTTCTTTGTGTCTGTGTTTTGTGTTGCTCTGCAGCTGTGTGTGTGTGGGAGATCATGAGTGCCGGTCAGCAGCCATTTTTCTGGCTGGAAAACAGAGACGTGATCAACCAGCTGGAGCAGGGCATCAGGCTGCCGAAACCGGACAACTGCCCCCCCGCTCTCTACTCGCTGATGACCCGCTGCTGGTCCTACGACCCCAAAGACCGACCCAGTTTCACTGAGCTCGTGATCAAGATCAGGTACTCATTCATACAGTACAGTCAGGTGGGAAAACAAGTGCATCCTGCAGGCTGTTTAACTGAGAGTTGAGATGATGAAAATCGTCTGTGAGGATGACTAGAGTCGGGACATCTTTACGTTTCTGTACCTTTCCTGTGTGAGGCCAAACTATGACTCAGCAGTTCGTGTTAAAATGAAAGTAGATTTGGGTGTTTGAATCATTGGCATAACAGTCAGGTCTTGTTACATGGGCCTGGACTTCCTTCGAGTCGAGGTGCAGGAATGATCAACTTACCAAGGAGCTACATCCGGCTCACTAAACTGATTTGATCCCAGGAATATGGAAAAGGGTAGTTCCTAAACTGAAACCCCAACTGTACTCACAGCTGTCCTGTGTTGGTCTCAAAGGTTAGAAAGGTTAAACGGCTTCTGACAAGCGGCCTGCGGCCGTGGACCGAGTTCCCAGCCCTGAGCCAAGCTGGTCACCCGGTCTGCTGGTTCCACTCATTTGCACCATTTATGGTGCAAATATCAATTAACCTGGGGGGCCAGGAGTCAGCTCTGGCCAACGTGATGACGTCCACAGTCACGAAAATCTGGGTTCAAAGGAATCCTTTAGAAACCTGTGGGCGATGTCCAGTTCTGTTTCTGCAGTCTAAGGGCCCGATTTACTAAGATCCTAAATAAAGAGTACTAAAAAGAGTACTGAAAAAGTTTGCGCGCGCTGTTGTTGTGTGTTTTGCGGGTGATCAACTAAGATTGCGTGCGCAATTGATAACAGGTGCAAACCTCAGTATTTAAATGAGGTGTTGCGTGTCTTACGGTTTGCGAGCGCAAAATGAAATTTGACGAGTTGGAGTTAGAGATATTAGTCGACGAGGCAAATTGTTGTGCCGTATTCAGCACCCCTGCCGTGAAAAGCACCCCCTCATATATTCAATGATAAGTAGACCAAGAAAAAAAACAACACACTGACACGTATATATTTATATATACACACTCACACAAACACATACTTAGGAGTTTATATTAAATATATTTACAAATATTATGGAAGACAACACAGTAAGCAGGCTATTAATTAATGACATCAATAACCATTTACCCGATTTTTGTTATCTGTGACTGTGGGAAAGTATGACTATTGTGGAATCCATGAGCGCATTTAAACATGAATCATTAACACAAAACTGGACGCTAAACAGAACGTGACACTGAATGAGAATATAATTTTTGTCAGACGAGGGGGTGCTTTTCACGGCAGGGGAGCTGAATACGGCACAACACCGGGGTATGACAACTGCAGAATAAGTATAGGCGCACAATGAGAAACACTTTTTTCTCCATGAAAACACGTGATTTATTTATTATCACAAATAAAAAAATGAAGGTGCCTCCTGTGGCAATCTTTTGCTGAATAATACTCGATTTAACATTCAAATAAAATATTTCTCCTTTTGCATGTGGAGAATCCTCACCACAAGTTGAGCCATCCCCCACCCCAGTCCTCAAATCAGGCACCAACAACAACTGGGCAGATTAGCACCTTCCTTTTGAACGTATTAAATACAGACGCAATCACAATCCCCGCAAAAACTTTCAGGCTTGGTAAATCTCATTGCGCGTGGTAAATGGACATATTTGCATTTTCCCCTCCCAGTATTTAGGGATTTCTGGCGGGTACGCCCCATATTGATTATTCATCAGGGCAAAAGTACTAAATGAATTGCGTGTGCTATTTTGCTCATTTGAGAGGCGCAGTCTTCTTTGCACGCTGTTAGTAGATCAGCTGGCACTTTGGTTTGCGGGTGATGTCAAGTTTGCACACGTTTTTACACACGCAAACCTTTAGTAAATCAGGCCCTAAGAGGGTTACGAGACTCTATTTGATGTTCATTTTACTGCACGATGCGACCAGACAAACATGCTGCTAAGAGATACATTTTATAAAAATGTATAGTTTGATAGTTTTCCTTAATGAATACATTACGCAGTGTAATATCTTACTTCTTGTTTTGAGTCTCCTTTTTCTACTTTCAGGTCATGTTTAAACAAAATGAAACATTTAAAATTAACTGCAGAAAAACAGCTTGAAAAGTGCATTTTTTCGTAACACAAACGCGTTTCAATTCTGTCAGCGACGTCCAAAAGATGGAGAAGGAGGAGGATGCAGAGAGAGAAAGGGACCGAGCGCGCAGCACCAAATACTTCGAACCCAAGGTCAACTTCACGGAGCCTCCTCCCAAGGTACGAGCGATACGATACTCTCAGCTGCAGGTTCATGCTGCACAGCGGCACACAGTTCACGTTTAAACCATCTATTTTTATCCCTTTTTTTTAATGAATCTTTACTGAAGCCTTCAAGAATGCAGCCAGGCCGGTTTGGGAACATGCTCAGTATCGGTCTGCACATTCAGGTACACCTGCGTTATTAAGTCATTTTAATGATGCTGATTTTTATATGATATAGGTCTGATCTGTGTGTGTGTGTGTGTGTGTGTGTGTGTGTGTGTGTGTGTGTGTGTGTGTGTGTGTGTGTGTGTGTGTGTGTGTGTGTGTGTGTGTGTGTGTGTGTGTGTGTGTGTGCAGCTGAATGAAGCTCTGTGTGCCAGCTCGCCTGACCTGGCCAGCCCGTGCGAGTACCAGTCCCCCATTGACTCCAGGAGCACTCTCGCTCTGCCGGTCACCTCTCCTCGGCGTCGCAGCATGGGGGTACGGCGCGAATGAAACTTCCATCTACCGTATTTTCTGGACTATAAGCCGCACCTGTAAATAAGCCGCATCCATTTTATTAAAAAAAAAAAGATACGCAAGCCGCAGATATTTATGTTGTTAGATTAGATATTTACTACATGTGCAGAACCATTTTGAACTGTAAATGATGTACATGTTTGTACCTAAATAGATCCTTTCCTAAGAGTGTCTTTTAACACGGCAGCAACTTTGCTGATTAAAACGAGACAGAACCAAGAGAAAATAACCGCTATTTATTTATCTATTTATCTGTTTGAAATCTGCTTCTACCTACTTCTATCTGCTAAAGAAGAAGTAGTGTATTCTTCTTTGCATTTATTTTGTCTTAGTTTTTTTTATAATTCCGGTTAGCACTCCCCCTAGCGGTGGAAGAAAAATCCACAGAATAGCCGCACCTTTGTATAAGCCGCATGGTTGAAAACCTATGAAAAAAGTAGCGGCTTATAGTCCAGAAAATACGGTAGTTTGTTTTTTTTTTAGAAAAAACTATTAAGGTTAAAAACTAAGATCTGCTCTTTCCATTCATTTCCTCTCCGCTGCACCCTTAGGAGAATGAGTTTCCCAGGATGCAACCCAACAGCATGGAGGACGCCCAGCGCCTGTGGCACAAGGAGCGCCAGCAGATACAGGACACGATGCGGCAGCAGAAAGAGCAGATGAAGGAGGATAAGAAGTGGCTGGAGAAGGAGGAGAGACTCCTGGTGGGAAACAGAGCATCGCTAGCGTTTGTCAATCCCCTCCCCGTGTCTCTGTGTCCGTCTGCTTGCGATTTCAATCTTACCCTGGACGCTGCGAACGGCAAGGCGTCTTTAAACGCTGTCATCCCACTTCTTCACGCTCAAAGTCTCGATAATCTTAAACTGAGTGTCCCCGTGATAACCGTTCCAAAGAGAGGGTCCGTGTCTATTCTGTGTAAAATGAGCCTGCCTGTTCTTTTGCAGGACCCCATGGGACCGGAGGACACCGGTGGTCCAGCGGTAGGTGTTCATGCAGTCATTTTGGTGTCAGAGCAGCTTTGGACTGAATCCTTCACCCTGTGAGCCCACATTTTTGACTTAGTAGGTTTTAATCACAAAAGATTTGAAACATTTCATCATTGACAAAAATTCAGCATCACCTATAAGATATGAAACAGTTTAAATATTGAACCAGCACATTTTGGCTTGAGGCTTTCATTAGGTTATAAAAAAAAGAGATTTAAAGTAAAAAGAGAGAAAAAAACCCAGAATGACAGTATTTTGGCATTTCTATCCTTTTAAGGTTCAATCAATCAACAACTTTTGCTTTGTTTCATAATTTTTTGTTTCATAAATTAGCCTTATTTACGTAGTTTTCGTGTTTCTTAACCATGTTTAGGGCAGTCAATAAAAATACGTGTAAGTTTAAGCACTACTGTGTTACTGGAGAACGTTGAATGTTTTTTCACGTTTTCACTTTGTAACTTTTATTATTTAAAATTTCTACTGAGGTTAAAGATGATTATTTGCCCAGAAAAAGGGTTACAGTGTTGTAATAGATTTTAAAAAGTACTTTTAGGATGTATTCTGCTGCTTTTTAATCCCAAATTGTCTTTTCATTTATTTAGATTTCAAATGTATTACATTACCCGCATGAGAGTTGATTGATGATGTATCATCTTAGATGAATGTTTTTAGCCAATCAACCACTGGTGGGTTGATCCCAAGCCACCAGCTTAAGTACCTTTTTATTAACATATTTCATCCATTGGCTCGTTTTTACTTTTGGGGTCCAGCGACAAAGTTGCTGGAACTTTTTATGTCATTATTATCCTCGCTCTTTTCTTCTGTGTGGGCAGCAGAAACTCAGAGCTGAAACCCTGAAAGTTATTTTGAAAACAAAGAGCTAAGAGTTCCTGATAGCCACTTTACATGCTGGATGTTTTCTGATGACCCTGATGAAGGCCACAAATCAGCCAAATATCAAATTATTTTCTGTACTTGTCCTCTTGACCTCTTTATGATTTACATTTTTACTTGCATCTTGGAAATAGTAGCCGAGACGGCAGCTTAACTTCTTTACTTTGACTTTATTTTATTGATACATATGTGACTTGTTTGGCTGCTGGTTCAAGTATTAAGTACTTTTAACATAATTATTCCTAAATATGAAAAAAAAGAAGAGAGACAACTTCATTAAACCCAAACGTGGCTCAAATACTGTATATTTAAAACATATTTTACTTATCTTCTCTAATCATGTGCAGAATGCACCATTTTCTGATGTTTTTTTTGTCCTTCAGTAATGTGAGATGTTTACTAATGTTCTCCACATCTGCTTGTCTGCTCTTTGAAGTCTCCTGAAGCCAACAGTGAACACGGTAAGCACTTAAAAATGACAAATCACATTAAAAAAAGAGTCTAGATATCTTTTCTTTCAATCCAGTATCTTATTGTTACATTTTCTTCTTTGTTTTGTCATATTTCTAACTTGCAGTAGCACCTGAGAAGCCCCCGCGACTCAAAGTGCAGGTGGCATTATCTTTTTATTTGTGTGTGTGTAGAAATGTCTTTTGCTCATTGAAATTTAAAAATGATTCATAATTAAAAGTGTGTTAATGCCATTACTCCTTTAATACTGTAATGTCAATGAATGCTTTAAAAACATGACTTCCTTCCTGCTTAGGCTGCCCCCACAGCCGAGCTGGACCGCTCTGGCGATAAAGTGTACACCTCCGTCATGGATTTGGTCAAAGTTGTCGTCCAACTCAAGAATGACATCACGGAGCTGAAGCCAGAGCAATATATTACCATCATCAAGGTACACGGGGATAAACTGCCTGCCCTTTACTGCAAAGACAAGAACCCTGAGTCACACCGCTGATTCATATTCTTTATTGATCTCTTTCCACAGAATGTTGGGATGGCTTTAAGGGATCTGATTCACAGCGTGGATGACATATTACCCACCCTACACGAGTCTATCAGGACTGAGGTACAATTTCTCGTGCTGTGCAATAACAGAAGTCTTCTTCAGTCACAAATAAAGCAGTTTATGACCTCTGATGGAGGACACCCACCATCCTTACTGTGCACCTTTAAAGTTGTTTATGCATATGCCAATATTCACAGTGGCAGAAACCAATCACCGAGATCCAGGACAGAGCTCATCCTTTTTTTTTTTTGTCATTATCGTAGATCGAAGGCACCCAGAAGCTGCTAAACAACGACATGGCGGAGCTGATCAGTAAAATGCGGCTGGCCCAACAGAACGCCATCACCTCTTTAAAGGAGGAGTGCAAGAAACAGATGCTGGCCGCTGCGCACACTCTGGCTATGGACAGCAAGAACATGCTGGACGCCGTGGACCAAGCGAGAGTCAGGGCCAATTTAGCCAAACCCGCTGCCCCTGAGTGAACTGTCATTTATCAGAATAATTGATGTATATAGTGAAACATTTCTGTTGTGACGGAGTCGATTAAAAATTAAGGCTGAGGCAGCCGCTGGTCCTTTGGACAGCCTCCCCCCTTTAAATGAACATTCAGTTGAATTGTGATGCTGCAACTCTAAACGAAGTGTAAAGTATACAGTCATTTGTCCTTAAAGGGTCCTTTCATTTCATTTTTGGGAGGCAGGCAGTCCTGACGCACTTTGGTGTGATTACAATCAGTGATTCAGAATGAAATCTAAATATCTGTGTAAGTATTGACTCGTGAAAATGACAAAATAGCAGAGTAGTTCAAATGAAAACAGAGCTAATTTACTTTTGCAGCAGCGTCATCGGGGATATATAAAACGACTGCACCAAAAGGTCAGTCACTAATTTAAAGTAAGACCACTATGATTCTTCACTGTTTGAGTTTTTGTGCATTTCTACTGCCATCACATTAAACTTGCCCTTTGATTAAATCATCTCTCCTCTGGTCTGTTTACATCCGCTGACACATTCTCAGTTATTTTATCTGTACTTATTGGTGCTATAGTCAAATTCAGATTCATAGGCCAAAAAAGTCTGCAGAGACTGACCTTTACTTACCTTTGTACTTTACATCATGTTCTTTACTTATGTCACGGTGCTCAAGCTGCATATGTGAGGGATGCAGGTAAAGAATGAATTCCTATACAATATTTTTACTCTAAATATACGTTCACTCAGCACCTATGATATAAAGTTCACATCAGTTGAGCAGAGTTATGACTCTTTTCAGACTAAAAACAATGTAAAAAAAAAAAAAGAGCCAACCCTCAATTCTATGATTTGTAAATCCCTTAAATCCTCCAAAAATTATACAATTCCACTGGTTATTTGTAATTGTGTAAAAAGCAGTAGCATCAGTGAATTTATTTTAGTTCTTTTAAAAAAAGAAAAAAACCCTCTAAAGACGGTAAACTGAGTGTGTTGAACAGAGGTGTGGAAGCACGTCCAGTGCTGTGTTGTTTCCACTCCACTGTGAGTGGCAAAAACTTTTCTAAGGCTCTTCAGGAGAGTATTTATTACATCATATGAAAGATAAATGTAATTGCAGCAACACTGCCAGAAAAAAAAAAGGTTGCACAAATACATTTTTTTTTTTTGGTACGAATAAGCAATGTTAGTGGAGGATTTGTAACTGTGACAGGATGCGTTTTCTCTGGGAGGGGGAGGGAGGACATACTGTAGCTTTTGATGTTTTATTCAAATATCAACAGACTTGAACACCATGTAGAAATTGCTTACTTTAACGAAGAAATCTGTCTTCAGTGCTTCATATTTACACAGACTTTAAACAGCTTCTAACTCACTCAGTCCTGGATAAAACAGGCTAATGTGGAGTCTGATCTTAACTCAAGAATGTGGTTTATTCAGTGAAGGAAAGGCTAGGACGCAGCTTGTTTTCTTCTACAAAATTCCAGTCACGGCCATCCAGAGTCCATAAATCAGGATGCTTTTTTGACTTTTAACTTTCTTTTTAAACTCATATATTGGTACCCTTTCTGCAATATATAAAAAAACGAAAAGTATTGACTTACAATTTATGAAAAATAGCTTGAATTTTAGCGTATAGTGAAATATTTCTGGTAACACGATGGGAACTCAATTTTGGTCACATAATTTGGTGTTAGAGCGGCACCACAGCTTCTCACATCACACAAACGTGATTAGAAGATTATATAATTAACATTAGTAGGTTAACAGGGTCAGAACTACACTTTCCAGCTTTAACTAACCCTTCCAACATTAACGCGTTGAATCCGAAGGCCTTGATGAGGGAGAACAGATCGTGGCATTTGTTGACCACCATGCTGATTGGATAAATCTGCTAATGTCAGCTTGTTAATAGTTAACGTGCTAATGTTAGCATTCAGGTTAAATACCGCTTGAGCAACATTACACGTGAGACTGCTGGTACATCTGAGGCTAGATCCTTCTCCCACGGATGAGAGATGTGTCCAGTCTTCACAGCACAGTATGACAATCTGCAGGAGATACTAAAAAATGTTGCTACAAAAAATAAACCTTTTTATGAATGAGTGGTAAGAATGTAAAAATAGCTCGGTTGTGTTTCATTTCCAGTTTTTGAGGCCACATAGGTTGTACCGTGTTACACAAACATGAGTCATGTTTCCAGTTTTGAAGTAGACTTCAGCTACATTTTTTAAATCATGCCAGAGAGCCACGGCGGCAGGAAGAGACCTATTGTTCCAAGCAGGCAAACGATGATGAACATCCAAAGGAAGATGCGGTCAATCACCATGGCAACATACTTCCAGTCTTCTTTCACCTGTGTAGTAAGACAAACAGAGAAGGTTCAAATAAAGAAGAAAATAATAAGAGCTAAAGTGATGTGCTACAGACCGTGATTTAAAGAAGACACGATGAAACATCTAGGCCAGCTTCCAACTTGTCATAACCTATAATATACCCAGTATTCAGGCTGTCTAGCCGTCTGTTTAGGTGCACGATTATGTTTGAAAGAGCAGTCGTACCAGGAACCTCCAAAGATTTTTTTTTCTTGAAACAACTTTCTGGTTTTTCAAACTTTGATTGCATCTGCAGAGCGGCCCGCTAAACTCCACACACAGATCAATCCAGCCCATAACTCCCCCTATGTGAAGTAAACCCCGCCCCGTCAAACCATCTCAAAAGGAAACATCCTCCAGTTGCCTCTGTGGCCATGGCACGTTATTGGCAGTAATGTCTGACCTGATCAGGAACAAACCAATAACAGCTAAGTGATTGTAGAGCGTGAAAGTGCAGTTCATGCACTGTATGTGCTTTACTATCGCTGCAGTGGTTCTCTTTAGTATGTAACAGACCACCTTCAAAGTTCTTACACTCACTGTTTCAGGTGTATCTAACAAAGCAGCTGGTGAGTGTATGTGTACGGTATTTATTTACACAGCTGTATTGATTGGGTACAGTATCAGAGGTGGACTGGTCAGTTCTATGAAGGTAATACTTCAAGGAGTAGCACACCATCCTCGATACTTAAGGTTTTGCAGTTGGTGCTCACATACTCCAAACTACACTCCAAACTACATTTTGGCAAAAATGAGGACGCATTAATAGTGCTATAGCATGCAAATGCCAATTTGGAAAATGGCCCAGGTCTGAAAATATCCAACAGGGAGTTGTTTCAAGTTTTTAGGGTGCTGTTAGGTCATAACAGCAGCACGGAGCAGAACCAGAAGCTGCAGCGGGATTTCTAAAATAGCTCCGACCTAGTTTCTTGTTTACACCATAAAATATTCACATAAATTGATGGAAAAGCGCGTAAAATCGTTCATATAACATAAAAAAGCTGCTGATCAGCTATGAATTCTGACGGACAGTCAGATCTCTCCATGGTGATGAGGTCTGTTTTAGTTATAGAGCTCTTACTGGCAGGTAATGGTTTCCATGGCGACCTGAAATGCACTGAAAGTTTGTCTCAAGCAGCTGCTATTTAAAAAGTAACGTAACTCTGAATAAAACGTCTCAAATGCCACAGTGCGAGCCACAAGGCATCCCTGCACCGTTTGGTGTAACATTTGTGTGCACTGATGCGTTTTTCTAATTCAGTAGTGATGGAAATAAATCTGCCGTTCTGCATCTGTAGTGTAATTTCACTGAATCCATGCTTACACTGAAGTCAGCATCCTCGGCTCTCAGGTGGTCTGCGATGTAGTGCACCCCTTCCAATGCACGTATAACGCTTGGTGAGAGGAGGAATGATGACTCTGACACTGAACTGTCAGCTCTGGTTGGCCGCTGAGTACAGTTAAGTCTGTGTCCACTGGACTGTCTGTTGGACACCGCAGCCCCCTCCTGCCGGGTCTGGCTGTTCTGTGGGGTCTTTTGCTGCGGTGGAGGAGTCGTTCCTGGAGGTCGAGGTGACGGAGGACGGAAGGAGAAGTATGATGTCAAGGTCCCTAGCTCTAAATCCTCGTAACAGCTTCTCTCGGCATCCTCCAGCACGGTCCCGTCTCTCAGCCAGGTAGACGAGGTGCTGATGTAGTTGCCGGATTTGCACCCGGCCATTCGCAGGTGCCTCCGCTCCACCGCCGCTTCCTGCTGGAGCAGCCAAAGCCTGCGACGCCTGCCATCGGGCGCGGGCCTGCGCATGAACAGCCACCGAGGGATCAAGTCCAGGAACACAGAGTGGACCCAGCGGGGCATCTTGTGGGTGCTGGGAGAGCGATGGTGCACATTTAGCACAAATACAGTGATGACGATGGACAAGGTGACAAAAATCATAGTGAAGAGGAGGTACTCGCCTATGAGAGGGATGACGAGGGATGTGGATGGTATGATCTCTGTGATGAGCAGAAGGAAGACAGTGAGGGACAAGAGCACAGAGATGCAAAGAGTGATCTTCTCACCACAGTCTGAGGGCAGGTAGAAAACCAAAACAGTGAGGCAAGAGATCAACAAGCAGGGGATGATGAGGTTGATGGTGTAAAACAAAGGAAGCCTTCGGATGATGAAGAAGTAGGTGATGTCTGGGTAGATCTCATGGCAGCAGTCATATTTCTTTGTGTTGTATGTTCCCACAGCGTTGATGATGGCCCATTCACCGCTCTCCCAGTAGTTGTTGAGATCCACGGTGTTTTCAATTCGCTCCAGGTCAATCTTGGCTTTGTCGTAGGTCCAGGAGCCAAATTTCATTTTACAGTTCTGTTGATCGAAAGGGAAAAAGGTGACGTCGATGCTGCAGGAGCTCTTGTAAATGGCGGGTGGGACCCAGCGGACTTTGCCCGTGTAGAAAAGGTGAGCTTTAGTCATGTGGGTCACAGCAAATTCTCCGTCAGCACTGGAGAAGGAACAGATGCAATGTTAGAGAGGAGAACATAGGAGGTGACAGCTCAGTTTCCACATTTCTGGGAGGAAAGATTGCTTTAGGGTCAATTTTAAACTCAAGGGTTTAATTAAATCTCTCCTTCATGTATTGCTTTAATGGTGACAACGTTACTGAAGACGACATTTTTTAATTTCAGGTACAGAGTGTGAATAGACAGGCTCGATGGAGCAGAGCTGCATCATTAACAAGCTCAGTTCAAGGGGGTGTCTTACAATTAACGGATTTTAAAATGAATGGTCAAGCAAGTTATTTCATACTGAAGCAATGTGTATATATCAGGAGAAATGTAAAATGTAAAATCAAATAAAGTTTCAGATATGTTACGGTCTAAAACGTGACCATTTGAATGTGACAGGTTTGAACGTGGAAGGGTGCAGGACATGATTCTGTCACTAGATGGCAGCAACGTCACACAACATCCGGTTATCAGGCCGCTCCGTCACAAGAAAATCTTGTTGCTTACTGAAAGGTCTTAGGACAGTTTTCATCTTTTCAACAGGAAAGAAAAATGCTTGACCGGATTGTTAAAACTCATGTTCATTAGAGTAGAACGGAGAGTCTATTTATTCTAAGTAATTGGTTATCTAAAGCAGGTTGGTTGTATTCAGCTGTGAATAATTGTTGGTTTTCTCTGTAACAATAAAACATCTGTGTATTTTGAACTGTTGTTGAACAAATCAACCAGTTTGGTGTTTTTTTCAGTGTTTATTATATATTGACATTCACCCTTAATTTAGTCTTTAACAGCTTTTTAATTCATGTTTTTTGTATATGTATAGATACATTTCGTTATTCTATTGTATAAAACTTGATAGTTATACAGTATGGGCTGTTGCAGGGGTTTCAGACATGTAACAAATGTATCAAATATGATCCATCAAGCTTTAAGGGGTCATACTTAACATTCTAAAAACTCAAGTGTAGGATTTTAAAGCAGCTGTACATATCATGAAACATGCTTTTTTTTTAAAAGATTATCTGTAAAGATTTTGACCTTAAAGGAATACCTCAGAGCTAAAAAAGCCCTATTACTCCTAGACAGTGAAGAGTGCAAACGTTTGTTGGGGAGAAAAACCGAGTGAGTCAAAAAGGTTTTCAGTGAGAAATGAGCATGCGTTTGCTCTTAGCACAGGAGACAATCAGATTACATCTAAATAAACTGCTATTTCAAGCCTGTGACACAAAGCTTGCACATATTTAGTACTTGTACACACACAATGTTAGCATTACCTTTGATTTGTCTTTAACGACTCTTTTCACGTTCTTACTTCAGCAGAATTAAATTTTTTAGTCTTCTCAGAAACATTATACAACCTTTTTCTTTCACCTCCTGCGTATTTACTACCCTCTGGGGATATATTTACTACATGTATACCACCTGCACAGGAGGTAACGCAGGTCTATTGTTTGAAAA
Organism: Cololabis saira; assembly: GCF_033807715.1. Classification (NCBI taxonomy): domain Eukaryota; kingdom Metazoa; phylum Chordata; class Actinopteri; order Beloniformes; family Belonidae; genus Cololabis; species Cololabis saira. Next base: position 26,326,794 of record NC_084604.1, read on the forward strand.
GGATGAGCTGCAGATTTTTTCATTCTGGTGAAAACTTAAAACAGGTACCGATATAATCAAGATAATCACAGGAGAAAAAAAAACAGGTTTGCTTTTGACTCTTTATTTTCTAAACTCTTCAACTCACTTATTGTAGAGGACAATATCTGGTACCCAAATGAGCTCTGAGGGAACTCTGATGGATGTCACGTTGTCAAAGTCAGATGGTCTCCAGCGAAGTTTGTAGTCATTCCACTCCTGTGGAGAGCAAATACGTTTGTTTTTTAATGCTTTCCTTGATGTAGTCATCATACAAATGAGCTGTTATCTGTACATCATGACATTTTACCAAAGATAAAAGAAACAGACCATAATAAAATGAAGGTGGCACATTTTCTCACCTGCTTGAGCCACACATTTGTTGTCATCATTTGGTTCTTTTCATCCTAACAGACAGAAACAGGAAGAGAGTGATGGACATTTCAGTACTACTTTATGGATCCCTGAAGGGAAATTAAATAGCTATAAGTAGGGATGGGCGATAAGATATGATGATATTAGATCATGACCGACCAATCATAGCATATTAGAATCAGAATTACGGGCAGTGACGCACTTTCCTACCCGCCTCCTTGTTTGTGTGTGTAGCACATGAAGAGTGATGGCTGAAGCCAAACGGAGTTGTTCGCAAAAAAAATGTACACCTCAATTATATGGAGTTGTTTTGGATTTTCGGCAAGTCATGAATTTCAATCAAATGTAATATACAAAGTGTGCGCAAAAACTGTTCGCACATTGGGTGGTAACACGACAAATCCCTTTAATCCCCTGAAGAGGAAGCACCCCAAACAGTATGCTGAGAGCCAAACAGCGAGGGGCCCGGTGGCTCCCCAGGCCGAGGCAGCAACAGCGTGGGACCAAAACAGACAACATAAACAGGCATTTGACAATTCAACCAAGCGATGGAAAGAGGTAACAGCTTCTGTTACCTTTTATCTGACAAAGGATATGTTACCTTTCAAGACGGTATAAATTAAGGGTTCAAACACCAGCTTAAAGTAGCTGACCTGCGGTAGGAGCTGCCCAGCTGTAAATACTTTTCCAGCACTGCCATGCGACGTCTCTACTCTAAATGCAGAGAAAAGATTGAAGCAAAGTTCAGAAGGTCTAAATTGTCTGTTTTTCTTTTTTTAATTTAAATATTTATAAAAATCGAGTGTAAAAAGGATAAAACAAAGCGTTTTTTTTGCCATTTTTGTAGTATCTGCATACAGAAGTTCTCCAATTGAGCATGATAATCCAACAGTTAAGTTAAAAAAAAAAAAAACTTTCTACACTAAAGCCCCAGTCCATTTCTTGACTAAAAAAAAAAAAAATGCTTCCCTGCATCACTGAATGTGACAAAATGGGCTTTGGGTTAGAAATTGCGTAGAATCGCTTACTCTACCTTTAAAGCAACAACAACCCGCAAACCTTATCAAGAATTGAATCAAATGACGATTAGATGCCTTAAAAGTGAAAGAGACAATATACTAGTAAGGGTCACTGCGTGAAATATTTACTACAATAAGAATGATTTTGTTAGAAATCATACTGAAGCAGCAAGTTGACCGGCTGCCGAGTCTGTCCGTGACTCACCACATCGATGAGCTGTGCGATGGACAGTCCGAACTTGACGATGACCACATCCGAGATGTTCGGCACAGGTCTTGACCACTTGTTGTAACCAGAAAACAGCGCCTTGAAGAGCTCATCTTCAGCGTGGGAGTGGGTCTTCTCATGACACAGTGCTGTGGACAGAATAGTTTTTTTTTATTTGAAGTTTCTCCACATTTTAAAGTTTAACAACTATTATATTAGCAACTATAATAGCTCACATGAGCAAAAGACTTTCGAATCAGCATTGGATATGTTTTCATGCACACTTTTCAGGTAGATCCAGGGTTTCATTGATGTGTTGCATTCTGATTTTATTTGCAAGTTACACAGCGTAACTTGTGTTGTATCTAAAGACAACCGGACCGGGCGATCTGGACGGACCGCTCAGACTGCAGACACAAGAACCAGATATCAGGGTGCTCTGGAGCTGCACTCACCAGCTCGCAGAGGTGATCAGTGACATCTTTAACCTCTCCTTGGCAGATACTACCGTACTACTGTACCAACCAAGCTGAAAACCACCAACATCTAAACAGACCAACAGATCAATCACACCCACACTTAAGTGCTGCACAGGACATGTCAAACACTCAAGACCTTTATGCATTCTGGGAAAACAATATTCAAAAGCGAAAACAGTTATTCACTCCCTCTACTCTACTGCACACTATTTGTATTCCGTCCAATTTTGTGCAAAAGGAGTTTCTTCTGTATATCCGTTGGTGCTGCCCTTTGAAAATTAAAGCTGAATGCAAAGAAAGCAGACTCATTATTTGTATCAAAAAGGAAAAACATTAGGATGGCTGGGTAGGCTGGTGAGATGCACCGAATGGCTGCGATGTGTCAGCAGCAACCTGCGACTAAACATCTGAGAGACAAAAGAGCTGCTTATAAACTGGAGACGACATCAGTTAGAGCTTCTTACTGGGAAAAAAGGGGGGAGAGGAGATGAAGAGCGCGTCACGCTTTAAGTTCCTGGCATCCGTGTGAGTAAGGACTGGCACTGGACTGTTAATTCTCCTGCTCCGGTGAGAAAACACAAACACTGAGAATCCTCAGCAAATACTATCAGTTTCTCAGAACGCTGTCCAGGACCCTTAAAAACCCACACTTCAAGTCTCAGGAGGAGGTTCAGCCTAATACCCACTCCCATCACGTTTGTCTACATCAGGCACTTCAATTTGTTTCTTTTTTATGACATTTTGACTTTGATATACCAATATATTCAGTGAATAGTATGGGATTCTCATTTTCATGAGAAACATCACATTTTCATTTTCTGTAAAGTATTCAGTCCAATCTAACAGTTAAGTGGAAGAGTACTCAATATTCAGGGATTATATTGATGTCCTCTCACCCTTACCCCTCTAAACCTCTCTTAACAAATAGTATAAATCTGGCTGGCGTGATATTGGAGCTTTTTGGAGTGAAGGTAAGAGCTGGAAAGATGCCGCGTCTTATCGCAGAAAGGAACGTTAAGCATCTAAGACTGTTCTTGTTAAAGGCCCATCGACTTTTCCACATCTTAGCAAATCTTTTTGATCTCTTGATCTGAGCCCCCTGTTGCAAATCTCTGGAGCTGAGCAGGTGGAGACGGAGGAAGTATCCCCTCTCCCTGGAGAACACCCTTTCAACTGCTACAATCTCTGAGGTGTTGTCACGATGGCGCGTGTGCGGCTACGCTCGAGGGGGTGGCTTAATTATGTTGATTATAAATATGTAGTCTAGACAGGTTCAAGCTTAGTCGTTGTGTTATTGCAGTGCACAGTGAAAAGCACGGGAACAGACAGGAATCCTGTCACTTGGGGGTTTCTGCTTCCACCTTCATCAATTACACACATCATTAGTTGCATGTGTTAAGTGGAGGTGAGCTGTTTCTCACTAGTGAAGGGTGTTAATTGCTGAGCGGCCTGTCAGGCTGCGTTACAGGTGATGCATTAAACAATTAACTGTCAGTTTTTGCTTGAAGTAGAGGGCTGAAGTAGTTTGTGTTTTCACATTGGTACTCGTTATATCCTGAGTTATTTAAAAAGCAATTATACTGTATGTTTCAGCGGTGCAGCCCTACGTGTATTAAGCATGGTTTATGTCTTCTATGGAAACATTATAAACATACACTCATATACTACACTCATATTTTGTATTAGTCTACAGTCAGTAGCTGGTTAGATTTGCCTTCACCCAGACAAAATGAAGAAATTCCACCACTTAAAGCGTTTAAAAATTAAGTGGTTGATTTAATAGCATTAAATTTCATCACCAAATTGCTGATACAATCTATTCCACCTATTCCAAAAAAGTTCGGAATCTGTCAAATCTGAATAAAAACAGAAGGCAATTCTTTGCAAATCCATATCTTATTGACAACTGAAGAAAGTATATCAAATGTTGAGACATTTCACAATTTCATGACAAATATACATGAATATGCCTGCAGCAACAGATCTCAAAAAAGTTAGGATAAAGTCAGCAAAAGGCTGTAAAAGTAAGTAACACTAAAAAGAAACACCTTATGGGACACTGTGCAGCAAAATAATTGTAATGAATTTTTAAGTGTGGTGACATGATTTGTATATTGAGAGCATCAAAGAAAGGCAAAATTTCAAAAGTAAAGATGGGCAGAGAGTCATCAATCTGCAAAAAACTGACTACAAGGTGCCAAAAAATGTCAGATCAATATTCTGGTATAAACATTTGAAGTCTTTGAGCATCTCATCACCTACAGCACATAACATCATACAGAATTAGGAAAAATCTCTGTGTGCATGAACAAGACTGAAAATCACAAGAAGACTTCAATCCTCAGGCCCATGATGCAGTCTATTTCCTCTTTAATGGAAACCACTGCGCTCAGGAATAAAACCCAGAAATCCCAGTTTAAGAAGACAGTTAGCATAGATACACAAATACAAATACAAGCTCTGTCATTATTTAATCAAGTCACATGTGAGCATGATCCAAAAATGCTGCAGTTTTCAAACCTCTTTTGAAATGGACTGAGTCAAAGTGGTAAACTATTATCTGATCAGACAAATCAAAATTTTAAGTTATTTTTGGACAACAGGGACCTCCAAACTAAAGAGAAAAAGGGACCATCTCACTTGTCATCACCGCTTAGTTCAAAAGCATACGCGTTTGACGGCATAAGGGTAAATTAGTGTCTATGGAATGAGCAACTTGTATATCTGAAGAGACAACATTAAACCGTATATACAGGTCTTAGAGCATGAGAAGTTGCATGTCAAACCATTCATCTCAAGAATAATGTATCATTTCTGCTAATCCATATTATTATTTAGATCCTGAATAAAAGGAAATATGTCTTATTGTCACAGAATCAAAAGATGGTAACATGTTAACAATTTTGAAGTACAACACCAAAAGACTAAAATCCTTATCTAAAAGGTCTATTGAGATGCCATTGGGTTAACATGCGACCAAAGCTCTGCTTCACCTGCAGCTCTGTCAAATAGTGAAGGCTATAATGCAACCCAACGAACTGTGTCGCCATCAAGGACCAAGAAAGCCGACTTTCATCTGGCAACAGTCACGCTTGCTTAGCCGGGGCCACATCATCATCAGCTGCCCGTGACTGAGCTGGAGTTCAGATTACCGGGTCTTCACAACCTGCAGCTGTTGGACAGACAATAACCAGGTATGAGAACGTCAGTGTTTCAGGGAGCCTGGGATACATTTTGAAATGATTTGAAAGGAGAGGGTTTACTGCATCGCTTAGCTTTACCAGAATAAAAGGATTGGACCAAATGAAGATGCATGTCTCAAAAAAGGTCTCTTTAGAGGCGAGTTCTGCCTTGTGGTGGTTTTTATATATTTATTTGAGAAGTATTTGGAGAGAACACCCTTGAGAGGTGGTAATTAGTTAGTTAGCTAAGTTGCCCAAGGTAGACTTGGACTCATCTTCTGTCATCAAGCTCTAATTTCAGTCTGGCAGACAAGGATGCTCCAGAGACTTCTTATCCGATCACTCGACAGCCAGGACGGAGCATGTCCGTCTGTCTGTGCATCTGGAGAGGAACAGATGTGAGGCTTGACAAAAGGCTCTGGGGTACCATAGATCAAAGCTTCCTGTCAGCAGAGTCTTGAAATGAAATGACACCTCCAACATCCAGCACCCTGGACTGAGAATGCTGGCCGGGGGCCAAGCCTCTTGGCGGGCTGAATAAAACACTGACCGGTTTGGATGATCGAGTCAGCAGCTTCTTCAGCCAGAGGCACTCTTGGTGAAATTGGACGGCCAAGTACTTACTGTAAAGAGTTCCCTGAAAACAACATGCAACACTTTAATTTTTGGATGGGGTGGGGGTCAAGACTCGAGACATTAAGCTTTTTTCAGTCTCTTAAACACTTGGTTGGAGAATTTTTTCTGAAGCTATTTTTTTTTCTTTTTTTTGGTTATTTTTTACCTCAAATTCTCTTAATACAACAATATGGAACAATGAAATGCTCTCCTGTCAAAACAAAAACTATGAATCACCTCTGGAAGCAGCAGGACTCTAAAAAACACCATCCAATCCCTGTGAGTGAGACACCGTAGCAAAGTCACGGGACCGCTGGCTTGTTTCTTTTTCTTCAACGAACTGGCTTTGCCCATCCTGGTGTTTTGGTGTGGCTCCAGAGGCAGGTGGCAAGGAAGGGGGTTGTACATTGTATTTTAATCATATTTACAGTTTTGATCTGAATCATTTGATTTCAGATCGATGACAGCTTTGAGGGGGGGGGGTGATTTTTACCAGAATTTATAAAAGCATTAAATGTATTTATAATAAGATTGATTAACAGTCGGTTCAGCCAATGGCCAGCTACTATTACTTCCTCATCCGTAATTGTCAGGCTATCGTGCTTAGCGAAGCAACCAGTCGTTTGTATTAACCCAGCGTCGGCAAAAGGTCATTTTTTATTTCACAGCCAAGAACAAATGTTAAATAGTTTGCTGTAAACATCTGACGGCAGCTCTGGAGAAATTTCAGTGAGGATCCACCGAAGAATCTGGTAGTGAAAGTTAACTTTGACTGACATACAGTGGGCGTGTTCTCAACAAGCATCCCAAGCAACATGGCTGGATTCAAAAGTGTTCTTCAGAAACCGATGCGGTCACATGACCAAATACTTTCTCCATTGTTTTTTACATTCTGTTAATCCTCACCTGGCCAGCCATACATGTTGACTTCATGAAATGTATTTCGTGAAGCGGCTCCTCTGCCGCTCCTCTCAGTCGGACATTTCAAATCAGTACAGGATGTACCGAGCCAATCGCAACAGGCAAAGGCATTTACATGATGTTTCACACAAGAGCCACAATTCAGAACCACCTACGATGCCTGGAGGACTGCAAATAAGACTTTGAATAAAATAGTTTTAAATAACTGACAACGGTCATTGATTGTTGCTTTTATGTCCCTGTGCACCATTATGGATGCCTTTTGTTGATTCTAGTTTGGTTGTCACTCTGCCTGCGTCACATGCTTCATTTCTCTGACTGGTTGTTTGTCCATCAGACGGTGCCCAGAGGCAATTTCTTCTGCGTCAACTGGAAATAAAATCCAGACCAACCAGATGAATTGTTTGTATAAAAGAAGAAAATAAATATGAGTTCTGGGCAGGCTATGTTTTTCAAACATCTCCAAATCAAACCAGAATGCCAGGTGAACAAATGCAAGATAAAGGATTACTCTGTACTTCAGATAAAAAAGAGAGAGGGAAAGGAACAAAGATTTTGTTTTGAAACCCTTCAAACTCCCTATGTGACAGAGATGAGTTTAACACTCAATTTAACATGGTTTTGCAAACTATTTCTTTGTGCATACAAGTTCCGAATTTATCTGCATTCATGTAAAGTCAAGCAAAGTCAAACTGTGATGGGACACTCTTTATGTCTACAGAGCATTATGTTCTTGTAAAATACCCATTTTTTACCTGTGGCTAGACATAAATACAGATTTATTTATTTTAGACAAAAATGAGAATACTTATTGTGGAAACACTCCCCATAAAATAATCAGGAACAGATCAGCGTCCACTAGCATCGTCTGAGCATGTAAGTCCATGACTAACTGTTCAGTCACCCACAATTATGTTATTTATTTTCTCTACGAGTGGAAATAAAATTTATGCATGTATTTCATGAGCTGGGGGTATCAAATATACACAAAAATCTCCCAAATTCCCATTCTGAACCAAGTTGTATTTAGGAACTTACACATGGTGAGATGAGAAACAGGTGATCCACTTACCAGGAACAATTGATTATTTATTATCTGTTATAAGTCTTTGGATCATCGATCATGTTGTATAACTTTGGTACTCAAAATGTTGAGCGAGGCCAGAAGCTGTGAACCCAGCACCTGTCATGTTTTACTGGGCAGGGCTCCTCTGGAGGTCAAATAAGTGAAATATGTTTGGACATTTGTGTCAACTGTGAAGCGAAATCTTGTGACGCGTTCAAGTAAACGTAATGATTGTGAGAATTGCGAAACACCCAGCAGAGAACATTGAAATAAAAGGTTATCAGTCATATTCTCTGAAGTAAATCATTGTTAAATATATATTTTTGCTTCACACAAGAAACAATTATTTTTGTTGGTGTTTTCGAGTTGTAGCCTACGAAAAAAAAAAAAAAGAAAAACAGAAGTGCTTACCTGAGTGGCTCAGAAGAAGCGCCCAGACGATGTTAGTCCCCATAAAGAACAAGTGGTTGTGTGGCATTTTGTACTGTAGTCCAAAAGATAAATCCAACTTGGTGAGAGAGCAGCGTAGAGCAGGACCTGCTCTGTCCAGGCGCTGTCTTGGAGCGACGGCGTGTGAGAGCTGTCATCTTCCAGCTGAGAGCCATTTCAGGACAGCGTCCCCCGTTAAGTCTGAATTATGGTTCCGCGTTAAATCGACGTAGAGCCTACGCCGTAGGGTACGGCGCACGCTGCGCGTCGCCGCGTACCCTCCGCCGTAGGCTCTGCGTTGGTGTAACGCGGAACCATAAATCAGCCTTTACTGTCACAACATCTGGGCACGTTTCAGGGGGCGTGGACTGGGGGGGAGTTTGCCGTCGTTTCTCTTTAAGGTCAACGCTGTTAAAGTGTCACTTTCCTCGCCGTCAACGCTGTTTGTTAACCGAACAGGAGCTGAAACAGGAGACATCCAGCCTGCGCGCCCTCACTCAGTCCATCAGTGCTGATTTAGGCTGCTGATTCACACTCTGACGTCCGCTCTCACAGCTCATTTAAGAGATACAAACAAACTCAGCTTGCAAGTCAGATTAAAGGACAAAAATACCCCAAACAATCCCTGAATATAGTGACATTTGCGCCTGTTCCCCATCAGTACCAGTGCGCTTTTTACGCATGGTGCCAAGCGCCCGTGACCCGTTGCTGCCTAAAAGTAAAAGAAAATATGTATTTTATGACTAGACAAATTGATCTAGACAGAAGGGTCTGTTAGAGCTGCATTATATCTGAAGAATCAGCAAACCAAATCAACACATGCACACTTAACACCCTCTTTATTAAGCAAATCTCAAAAAATGGAAACCATAGTATAGTATAGTATAGTATAGTATAAATCAGGAATGAATGCATGAGACTTGCAGCGGAACTTGAGTGGGATATTTTTGTGTAAAACCGCTAGAGGGCAGACTACAGCAGCTGAATGATGCCCAGTGACGTTTCTGAGCTCCAAACATTGGTAAGTATGGAAACTCTAAAAGCAGGACTGTGAATACATAAAACACAATGTGTAACACTGCAAAACGTTAGACAAAAAGCACATTTTATTGGCTCAAACATAAATCCTATTGATTACAATAATCCATAACAATAACCACTTTTTCAGACAAAACATTAGGGCAAGACTCATTCCATGAATGCTGGCAAAGCGGTAAAGAAAGGACATGCCAAAACTATGGTCCTCATCTCTGAATAAGTAGCTACATTCTTGTAAGGTTGCAAATAATTTTTAAACGCAGATAGTTTTTAAACACATCAGGGGCCAGGTGCCTCAAGGGTGAGTAAACACAAAACATGCATGCGACATTTTCTGTACACAAATCAAACGAAGAACATCCAGTAAGAAAGTGTGCATCCTCGTTGAGAAAGTATTTTATACTTGATGTGGTAATATTGACAAGTTGAAAGACTGTAGGAGATGACTGGCAACTTCTATACATTTTGTAACTGTCAAATAATGCAAACATACAGGTCAGGATTTTCAGTTTGATCGTAGTTTTGGCCTGCGGCATGATATAATTAGGAAATGTACCACATGCCCAATTTAAGAGCGATATCGTTTTGAAATTACTTGTGGCAAGAAATGAAAATAAAATTTAAAAAAGGGGGGCCTGTAATAGCAATTTGTTCCACAAGAAGAGTATTCTGTTGTTTTACACCAGTAGCTTAGACATAAACACATGCGATATGCTGCCCCCATGTGGTTAGAAGTGGTATTCGTACACAGAGTGACTTTAATTATTATTAATTCCTTTTTTTTTAAAATATTTTTATCCCAATTTTCCCCATTTTATCACGCAATGCTCCTACCTAAGTGACAGTCCTGGGCATTGCCATCCTCTACCAACCCCGGGAGGGCCCTGCACTGAGCTCAGGTCTCATTCTCAACCTGAGGATTCTTTCATCTATTTTTTGTTCAATTACAATACATTTGTTGAATGTAAAGGTAGTTTGAAGTTGTCCTAAATTTCGACAAAATGCTAGAAACTCACGCAGAAGATGAAATGAACTGGAACGAAAATGAATTAGATTATCACGAAAGGGACCATATTGATTGTTAAAAAAGAATGAAAGAAATGCAGCTAATATAAAAAAAATATATATTTTAAACTGCCAAGTTCAGTAGAAATGTATAAGAGTGGTTTATTGTCTGATTTTGTTTCTTTCCATTGCTCTTTCTGATCACTCTCTTTCTGATTACTCTCATTTAAAGCCGCTTCATGCAGCAATACCACTTATCACCGCATGGATGCAAATAGATGTCGCTGATGGTGCTGTGTTAAAAAGTAGGAATGTTCTTGCACATGTTGCAATGCCATTCTGTCACATTAGAGGTGGACTTCATTATACCTTATGCCAGGGGATGACATATTAGCTTTCACATGGTATGCTGTCAAAAATGGTATTACTACAAAGCGGTTTTAAAAGAGTGTATTCCATCCTTTACCAATACTCATGCACAAGGAAGGGGTTTAAAGCTTTGAAAGACCTTTATAAAGTGACTCAAAGATCATTCAGACTGTAGTATGAGATGGCTCATGCACTGTTTTAAATTTCCAATGGCTGAATTAAAATAAAAGTCATCATGATCTGTGCATTTGCATTTCCATATAAAGCAGTATGACCCATTATATAGATCATCCATTCAACAGCATGTCCCTGAAGCTTTCAGCTGATGTACTCTCTGGCTCCTGTTTGTAATCCATCCATTTCTTTATACCGTTGCAGAGTCATTTTAGAGAGCTGACAGCTTCTGCTACTTTTACCCACACCTAGCAGCCTTTTTTCTCTTTTTAAGACAAATCAAATTAAATAGCTTCACATGTCACAAACTTTTATTTTTGTTTATTTTCAGCTGATGCTTTCCGTAATCACATCTAGTTTGTTGTGATGCAAACAGTGTTTTTATTTGAAAAGTTCAAAGTAGGGATGTGCTTCCCTCCATTTCAATCTAAAAAGGGAGTAGAATTACATGTGGGACAGTATACGTCTTGTCAAAAACATGTGGTTATGCACATATGTCCTTTTAAAATGAGTTGTATGCATCTGGCCTCAGATATGAGGCGTAACAAAGCTGTCTCAGTGGCACTTTTGTTGTTGCAGAAACATAATCTGCATTGCCATGCCAGTCATTATAAATGTATCCCGACCTCCATCCTTACCCTGGAACCAGATGGCCAATCCATAGCTTCCTCTGGAGAAGTCTTACACAGTCATTATGTTGCTCTCAAAAGGCCCGTCTCCCTCTCTCTCTCTCCCTCTCTCTCTCTCTCTCTCCCTCTCTCTCTCTTTCTCGTTTGATTCATAAATATTCAGCTTGGCTCAAACCTCCACCACATACTGTTACAACGTTTGACCTAGCCAGATTCCACAAATAATGCCTGGTTGGAGCATAATATTTAACAAAGTGCGGGTGTAAAACTTCCCTTAAAGGGAAATAGCTTTTATACCCAGCATTTTCCTTGCTGGATTCGCTCAGCCTTCCTTGTTAGCTTTACATTTCTGGTTTTTCTGTTAATGTAGAGGCCCTTTGTTGCATCTTGGTGCTTTAAAGTGCATATGAAAAAAAAAAAGGAGAGATAATATGAACTTGTGGGATAGTTAACCACCCACATTCTGGGCTTCACGTAGGATGCCAGATATCTTTCACCCTGAAAGGGACATGAACCCGTCTGGAAGACTTTTCTAGCGGTAGATTTTGACAATGTCTTTCAGTTGCCTGGTGAATGAAGCATGCAGGGCCTGTGATGAGCTCTCCAACCTCCTGGCGATGTCTGTAGCTGTACGAAGCATGTCTTCAAAGACCAAAGACTCCTCTTTAATTCTGGACGAAACATCCGGGTTGCAGGAGCAGCGATACCAAGCACCACATACAAGAGGAAACAGAAGCACAGAGAGACTGAGTGAGCAAAGGAAGACTTAAGGATATAATATACATTATAAGGGGGTGTAATGTAGCAGACAAGACAAAAACTGTAAGTTATATAGTAGTGAAGGAAGTGTTGTTTTGTTCCACAAAAAAGGAGCTGCAGCTGCATAATTATTGCATAAAAAAAAAGTTCAGGACACATTTAGAAGTTAATTTCAATGAGGAGTCCTATGTTAATTGTTTTTTCAAGCATTTAATTGTTTACTTTTTTAAAAAAGGGAAGAGTATTATGTTTTTGTCAATTTCCAACAGCCCAAATCAAATTCCACGTATTTTCCCATTAAACGGGAATTCCATGGCTTTGTAGATGTATTTTAAAAGGATAACTGATGGTCATCAACCTGGAAAGACTTACAAAACCATTTAAAAAAAGTTAAGAAGTCAACATGGAGATACTGTATGAAGGGAGGAAATGCATCACTAATATAACCCAACTTGGACATGACTAATGACAGAGAGGGAGAGAGAGAAAAGAAGATTGCTGCCTCTGCACAGGCTGCTGAAGCTCTGGACAATAAACCGTGACAATACCTATCCCATCTGTGAAACATGGAGGTGGTAACGTCATGGTTTGGGTCTTTAAAAAAAAAAAAAAAAAAAAAATATATATATATATATATATATATATATATATATATATATATATATATATAAATAAATCTCAGGATGGATCGTTACTTGAAAATTGCTTGAAGTTAAGCTGAAATTCCTCTGAGCTGTTGTGCAAGGCTGATTGACAGTAACTAAAACATGATGTGCACGAGCCGAACACACCAAAATACTGAAAAACAACATTTTAACACAGATCTGAGGAAATTAGCAGGTCCACACATTGTATGGCAGACCAAGAAGATGTCCAATATTTTCCAAAAATTGACAAGGGGTGGAGGCCTCTAATGAAAATTTGATTTTGAATCAGTTGTTTGCATTGTTGAAGGAGCTAAAGCTTTCCTGCACTCAAACCACAAACAGGAAACGCTCTAGAGAGCGTAGTCTCCACAGAGGCTCTGATGTCTGGGGGTGCGCTTGCAGGCACTGATGATGGTAACATCTGGACAAACCTCAGCAAAACAGCTTTTGGTGCTTGATGAAATCATTCTTTATTCTCTATAAGGTTTTATGTTGACTGGGCCTCACAATATCTGTCACTTGTCTACATTTTGAGTGCAAAAATGAAAACTAGACATTTGCACTGTTCTGTCCACATTACAGACATAAACATTACACTGAACTCACTTCTGCATCCCCAAAACGGAGCCTGAGATGTCTCCCTCCAACTGCTTTTTCAGATCTTCTTCAGCTTTTTCCACCACCTCACTGCAGTTCTTGTGGTCCTCTTGGATGCCAAAGATGTTTTCCTTGATCATGTCTTCGTAAGTCTGATTCCCCAGCTCTGCACCCACAAACTGCTCCAAGTTCTCCACTATCGCCTTGTTTCCGTGCTGAATGGCCTGCAGGTAGGCCAGCTCCTCTCGCTGAGCCTTCATCCTTCGCGCTGAAGCAGCGGCGTTAGTGCTGAAGTGGACTGAGCACATATCCGGCCGGGGCTCGTGGTGGAGTGAAGGCGACGGTGATGGCACAGATCCTGCCCATGTGCTCCAGTCGTGGTCATTTTTCACCTTCACAGGCTCATCACCAACAGTCTGAAAGGTGTCATTGTCAAAGCCTGAACCCCAATCACCGTTTCCACTTTGGCCAAGTATAGGCGTTGCTATGGATACCCAGGCCAAGATGAACTTCATCCAATAATGCCACATGGTAACCTAAAAAAGGCACAGGAGTTTTAAATCAGGCAAACACTCAAGAGGCCTGCTTTAGATGTGATAAAAGTAGGAAAAAACAGACTAACTTTCTTTTTCGATTTCTGAAATAAAAGCAAATATTCATTGCAATAAAATTAAAACCATTTTAACAAGAACAAAAGTCCCATAATTCACTATTCAGATGTAAGTCCGTTGGCTGTCCTCTAGTCCATCCTCTAGTGGTCATCGGAAAAACTGCACTTCCAATATGGTTTCAAAATGGAAAACCATATGTTACCGCTTTCGTACAACTTGCTTAGAAACTCAGTTAAATCACCAGGGACATAATCAGTGATATGTTTTTAGTTCTCTCATTCTCAGCATATTTGCTTTACAGAAGCACAAATACTGTAAGTCACAAGATAAAACACCAACATGAATTTAGGTCTAAAATCATTGGGTGAATATTAAGCGCTAACACGCATTTCTCACTAACAGATAAGTTAGCTTTTTCTTTCAGCTGGGTTAAATAACACATTTTGAATGAGTGAGTTGTGACTATTTCGATTGCGGATTGTTACAAGAGCGCTCTAAATCACATAAATGGGACTTCATTCATCATATTTCGACATTTATTGGATAATTTTGTAACCGGTTTTCCTCCTCTCACACCTTCTGCACCATCACCGTTAAAGAAACGGCTTCAACTTAATCTTTAAAACCTAAGCGGGTGAAAACCGTGGCTCTCTGAATGTCACATGTGAATGTCACTTTTAGCCCCGATCATTTCATGCCATGTATAGTTTATCAGATAACATTTCCTTTTAACTGAACTTTTGTAAAATGTCAAATACAAGTTTATATTATATTTTTAATGCAATGTGTAGAATTTTGTCAAAAGATCAGTGTGGCGTTATCTGAGTGCGTTCGGATGACATTAGGACGACTTGCTTCAGAGATCTTCATTACCAAAAGGGAAATGTCTTGACTGCACAATTATAATGATAATAATGGTTTTAAAGCATTTAAACAACCATTTAACCACAACATTTACTGGCTTCTCTTTAGGTGCCTTTCCACTAGCAGGAGTTCAGGGACAGGAACCTATATATATACAGGGCCGACCGTCTCCTCGGCCCCTTCAGCCGGCGTGTTTCCACTACACTGTAACACCACACAAGAACCTTTGACTGAAAAACAGTACTAAGTGACAAGCTAGTCCAGTATACAGTACATGTGTATATACGCAAACCACGTTTAGCGGAGCTAGTGACTGGCCTGGACTCCCCCTTTCCGGAAGTGACGAGACTGTGGAAGCGGGAATAACAACAGCCGTAGCATCACAACAGCATAGTAGCAGAAGAAGAAGAGTTGTTGAGTGGATCATGCGTGGATAAGTGGGCTCTCTTAGTTGGAGGAGGTTGAAGATGTTTGTGCACTAAATGTGCTCTCTAACTGGAAAAATGCCAAAGCGAAAGACAAGCTAGGATGTGCTCGAACTGAAAACCAACAAAGATCGGATAGTGGTCCCTGGACATCAAAAAACAGGTTAAAATTTGCATCAAATTAAAAAAATTATCCAGTTACGCCTTATTTTAATCATCTTATTATTATTACACAATGCTCAATTGTTATTTAAGACATAGAGGAGGAACTTTGTGTGCTGATCTAAAAACACATTACACAAAAAATCTGTAAATTCAAGTGCCAAAATTTAAGATGAAATTTAAACTTGTTAACTTGTCGCTTAAATATTCAAGTTTGACTTTTTTTCCTGATTTTATAGGATAAACTGCAGTCAAATTGGTAAGATTATCACTCTTATTGTAAGTACACATCTAAATGAATCCAGACGACCGCACGTATCAGCAAAAGTCTTTCCTGTGAAAATAGAAACCTCAGTTTTCTGTCTTTGTCGTTGTAAAAGTGCTGCACAGAGCTGCTGCTCGAGCTGTGGTCGTGCAGTTGAGGCCGTCACGTTCTGTGGTCGGCCCCCGGCTCTGCAGACGCACGAGTTGTGTCACGCTACGGCTCTAAAAGCTGTCACAGCCCTCACAAACAGTGTTTGTGTTGTTTTTGGGAACGACTGGCTGTCTGAGGATCATTTCTAACATCTTGTAAATCCTGACAGCACAAAAGAGAAAAGGGTTTGCTGCTTTTTGTAACATGACAGATGGTGTTTTGTGAAACTAGACATCCCTCCAGTTTTGTTTCAGTGCCTCATTCCAAGCTTCTCACCTCTCCGTCTGCTACATAGTATTTAAGAGCCTCCATCAGAGCTCTTCGTCCTGCAATAGCGTATTTGGTTTCTTTTTCACTCCTTCTAATCCTCATAGCTGATGGGGAACTTGAAGTTGATTGACCTGCATGCCCTATGACAGTGTGTCGTGTTAAAGGAGCATGAGGCTCCTTTTAAGAAATGAGACTTTCTAGCGCCACCCTTCGCCACGACGGCCGTCGGGGGTACTGCAGCCAACAGTGAAACCGGCACGGAAGAACGGGGAGAACGCGCATGCAGCGTCATGTGACGTCACATCCGCAGGACAGCGCGGGAAATTGCAGCACATTTTGCAGCACACAGCCTGTTCAAGGCAACGGAGAGATACGCTAGAGGGCTCATTCGTTTTGGTGTGGAACGCTTCATCTGACATTATTACTAGAAAACTTAAAACATACGAATTGTTTTCATAAATCCTGCCTCAATCCTGCCTCATGATCCTTTAAGATACATGGATGCACAAGTCGTGTCACCTCCTGCCGTCGAAATAGTGATAACACCAAAGCTTCGCCTGTCTTTTTTGCATTTACAGACACAGGGTAATGTGTTGAGCTGGCCCCGCTAATAACTTGGCTATGAGTGTGCACTAAAAAACTAATGTAAACAGAATGATGCAGGGTGATGGGATTTGATAATGATAACCTGAGTGCAACCCACCAAGGGGAGTTTTTTTTTCCTTGAAATAAAACAGCTGATCACATCAACAAGAGGTACAGGGGGCCAACAGACAATCGGGCCGCACAAATGTCAGTGTTGGGCAGTATGTTCAATCCACTTTCTCGATATGCACATGCTCCTGCACCACAGCTGCTGCTCCAGATAAAAATCACACCTGTCTGACAGCGGACTTTATCCTGCCGATGCAGGGATAAAAACATCATTCTACACACCCATGCATGTTGTGTCTTGTTGCACGGCCTCCTGACTCGGCTTCTCTCCCCTCAACTCGGCTTCGGCCAACATCACGCCTTGCATTGACATCGCCCCAACACACGTTACATTTGTGTTCTTCGTCCAGGGAAAATAATGGGCTCTAATTTCAAAGCATTAATACACGGCAGCAGTTGTGAAAGGATTAAGCTGCACGAAACGTGGTTCCTTCCAAAAGTAGAAAGCAAATAGCAATTGTTTTTACCACTGTCTTTGATTTGTAAGATACGTCTCACCCAATTTACATGCTTAACAAATTACAAATAAATACAAAATAAATACCTTTAACACAAAAAACTCCTATAAGTAAGTGAATAAATAATAATAGTAATAAATTATAAATATGACTATCAACATAAAATTTAAATAACCACACAGTTTGCACACAATAACTACACATAAGCTACATTTACACGATGCAATAACTATATACAATAACGGAATAAAATAACTAAAAGCTATGTCATATGCAAAACTATGTACAAAAAAGGCTTTTTAAAGACCTTTAAAGGCCTTTTTATTACTGCAGCCATTAGAGTGTTGTATTTGTCTGATACTTTACTTCACCTGGTATTATCATTTGTAGTAATATTATCAGTTGGGTATTGTTTTATCAATGTAAGGTTTTGCATTTTAGGAGTTAATAGTAATCACTAGTTTTAATATGGCACAACCAGGTGCTAAAGTGTCTTGCAGCAGTGCTGGAAAGTCGCCGGACAAGTGTGAGCTCCCTTCCTCCCCCCAACACCATTTGTTCAAGAGGGCAAGAGGCAAGCCAGATCACGGGACTGGAAGATCGTGGACACCGAACTCTGCTTCCCAACTGAGATCGCATCCACCAACCTGCGACCAGACCTCGTGCTGTGGTCAGCTTCGATCAAGCACGTCTACATCATCAAGCTCACTGTGCCCTGGGAGGGTGCGGTGGAGGAGGCCTATGAGCGGAAGAAGATGAGGTACGCAGAACTCGCAGCAGATGCTCAACAACAAGGTTGGAAAGCGAAGGTCTGCCCAGTGGAAGTAGGTTGCAGAGGATTTGTAGCCACCTCAACAACAAGGCTACTCAGAGAGATGGGAGTGCGAGGGAAGGCCCATCGGCAGGCAGTCAAGGACCTCTCCAGGGCTGTGGAACAGGGGAGTCAGTGGGTGTGGATGAAGAGAAAGGACTCCACGTGGGTGTTCAGGGGAGGTGATGGCAGCTAGGTGGCGAACCTGAAGCGCTGGGTTTGCTGCTGAACCCTCCTGAGGTGTCGTGGGCCTAAGTCAGCAGCCCCTTTCACACAGAGATTCCGCAATATTGGTGTAAAGAAGTCCTGCCAATACGCCGCCTTTGTTGGTTCACACAGAACCATACAACGCCGGCATAACGCCGCTCCCGTCTGTAAATTCACACAGAATGCCGGCGTTCCGCAATCAGAGGCGTGACGACAGCGTCAGCGTCTAGTGGCATGCCGGCATGCCGGCTGTGTCATTCACACAGACCCCGTTTCGTCTCTGTGACGGCTCTGTGACTACCTCCGCTGCCGGCTTATTGGTGGGGCCACTTGGCCCCCCCATTCCGCCTCCGTGACTTTCACACAGAACAGCGAGGCGGCTTAAAGGCGCAACGTTCCCGCCTCGAACTGGCTGTGTGAAAGGGCCTAGCGAAACACCTATGAGGGAGGGAAGCCCACCTGATGATCCTAGAGTGTCATCGCTCGCCTCACCTGAACACCCTACAGTGGTGATTCGAGTACCAACATCCCACTCAGGTAAGGTATGCGGTCAGGTGCAAGCTTGGCTCAGGGAGGAGGGCACCCCTGCCATGCAGAGTCCACGGCACTTTGGATAACAACATCATATCCCGTGTTTTATGAATCTTTTACTTTTATTTTTACTTCACCTGGTATTATCATTTGTAGTAATATTATCAGTTGGGTATTATTTTATCAATTTAAGGTTTTGCATTTTAAGAGTTAATAGTAATCACTAGTTTTAATATAGTTATATTGAAGGTGATTTCTTTCCCCTGAGTTTGTGGTGCCCCCTGGAGGCCACCACGGCCTTAGCATTTGCCTATATTGCCTTATGGGCCAGCTGTGTGGCGTGACTGTTACAGAAAATGAACAATGGGGTTTCCGACACGGGAAAAACACGAAAGAAAAATACTGCAAGGAAGTTACAAAGTTTATTTGTGGTTTGTTACAGGGGCCACAATCCTTATCTTTCTTCTTCTATTTCTTCTAGAGAAAAAAAACTGTTCTGCATTATGAAAATCAAACAACCAATAAGACATGCTCTTTTTGCCTATCGAAATAACCATGGCAACGAAACACGTGTCCTTTCAATATGGTTCCTGAAAATCCAAGAATCGAAAAAAAAATCATGATGTACTCATTTCCACTCTTTTCATTTGAGCTCAGCGAGCCCCCTTTGTGTGTGGAGGTTAAGCAACTTTTTTGAAGATATACAATATTACTCTAAATTGGTCTCTTGCTCAGTCTCAATTTCTCTTCTGTCTTTACTTCTTGAGTATAGTAATCGACTCTGATATGATGTCCTCTGCATCCCTGTGAGCAGTGACGGGAGTCCAAAATTACTTTGGCTGGTTTTTTGCTGATAGCTGGGATTTGAGATGACAGAACCTAGACATTTGCTAGACACTGCTTCCTCAAAGTGAGCAAATATTCCTTGAGGTGAAATTGAAACGGATAATTTACCATGAAACAACGTATTCATGCCTGCATATGAGTTCAACGTGAAACTCCTCCTGGGAGCACTGAACACTTGATGGCTGAATTGTATTTTGACTCAAATGTATTCAATCCTTTTTAACAGGGGAGATGCAGCATATCCAAAAGACTTTTATTACTCTGAATCTTGGTTGTCAGTAAATCAAAACCTCATGTTTGCGAGCGGCGGCATTCAGCCTAATGACAGAATACAGCCAACTGGAAATGTAATTCATCTTGAAACAGAACGTTATTGAGCCTGTGTTCAATTACCAACGTGGCTGTAAAAGAATGTCCACTGACATTAAATCAACGTCCAAAGAAAGGCCTGATAACCAGAAGCACATATCCCCCTCTCTGTCTCACTGTCTGGCAGGAGCAGCTGCCCTCAGATCTGGAAAATGTCTGCAAAGTTTCCACATTGGTGTCTCATGGTTTAGTTAAAGCGGTGTTTGTGTTGGACTCTGCGGTTTGTAGTGACCTTTTTTTGGCTCCAGTGAAAGCGCCGTCACTGTGAAATGGCTTTAGTAGGCTGACGTTTCTCTTGGCTTCGAACGGCAGGAGCTCGTCTCCGCAGGCAAAGCCATTAGCTTGAACCCAGACTGAAATGCTTCGAGTTTTATGTTTAACATTTAAACCAACAAAAACAAAGCCTCTCTCATTTGTTATTGTAGCAAAAAAATATGTTCCAAAAATTATCTCGATAACACTGTTTAGTCCTAATCCTTATCCAGGAGTAGCGCAGCTTGATTGCACAAGTTTGAACACCCTTCATGACTAATAGTTTGTGGAAACACCTTTGGAGGGTTGTCCCCTGGGGCGCCGAAAAGGGGGGGATAAAGGATACGGATTATAGGGGCCCATGATTGAGGGGGGCCCAGAGAGGCCCCTAATGATGATCAAAATTATAATAAAGAAAAATTATTACACTAAGTTATTAAATAACATATAATCACAAGTGTTTTATTTTCAATGCCCTGGTAACAATAACTTTATTTGTTTTGGAAACATCAACGCCTGCACAATTTTAATGGTTCCAGATTTTTCTCTCCACTGATTATAATTTCTATTTTTTCATGGAAGAGTTTATTTCCAATTTAAAAATCAGTGTTGCAGAAAATAAATGAATCAAAATGAATTCCATTGTATTCAGAATGCTCAGTTCTTCCCCTACTGTCATGTTGCTCTTCTTTCACAAATATGGTAATGATAGTCAAAAATACCATTAAAATGCATTGTATGTAAAATAGCATCAACAAATTTCGCCGCTGTGTTGGGGGTAGGGATGGGCGATATTTACCGTTCACGATAAACCGTCAAAAAAATTCCCCACGATAAGAATTTCTCATCTTGCGGTAAAAACTATAAATTCCCATTGATGACGTTTTTGTGTAAAGCCGGATTTACGGTTCTGCGTTAAATCGACGCAGAAGGAAGGAAGGAAGGAAGGAAGGAAGGAAGGAAGGAAGGAAGGAAGGAAGGAAGGAAGGAAGGAAGGAAGGAAGGAAGGAAGGAAGGAAGGAAGGAAGGAAGGAAGGAAGGAAATGAGCCTGAAAGAAACAAAGAAACAAAGAAATTAGCCTGAAAAAAAAGAATGAAATGAGCCAGAAAGAAAGAAAGAAATGAGCCAGAAAGAAAGAAAGAACGAAAGAAAGAAGGAAAAATTCCCGTTGACGTTTTTGTGTAACAAACATGAGAGTGAGATAGATTTATAGTTACAAACGTGGAGTTTAATTGGTATTTTTTTTATCGTCATTTTTATCGTTATCGGGATAAATGCCAGAAATGATCGTGATACATTTTTTAGTCCATACCGCCCATCCCTAGTTGGGGGGCCCGGTAAAGATTATTTTCATGGGGCCCAAAATCCCTAGCGGCGCCCCTGGTTGTCCCCACCTTTGAAATGTCTCCATGGTGCCACATTTTCTTCACTTATTGATGGTGGTTTGAGAGTTCTTGATAAGTTCAGCTGCTACATCCCTCTCCCGCCAGGTATCTTTCAAGAATCAAGTCTCAGGAGACAAAAAAACCCAAACATTCAAACAAAGAGTACATTTATTCATTTTTTTGTCCCCCTCTGGATTTACCTTTTTTGGAATTTCACATTAAACGTGTAACAAGTCTGACATTCGTGTTGTTGCCAGTGATATCTATATTTCAAAAACCTGCGGTTGCGTTTAAACTTTTTCATATCCACTATATTTCATTATCTTCAATAACAAATTCAGGAAACAGTTTAATTTTACTTCCTCCTAAAATCAGAGCTCTAAAACACACAGGACATCTTTAAACGTCATTAGCAGGTGGATTCTTGACCCGACCCGTGTAAATGCAGACCTGGTTAAATCCGACACTTATCTCTCCTAAAATCCCACTCCGCCGCTGCGAGTAAGAGCTAATCTGGGAGTCTGAAGTGCGGCCTTGTGGCCCCTCGTGTCAAAAAGCCTGAGCAGGTGTGTTTCACAGCTGTCACAACACAGATCCTTCAACATCGCTACGACAACACGGGCTTTGCCAGGAAGGGAATCAAATTAATTTGAAATATGCCTCATAAGTAGAGGAGAAATGAAAAATGTGTGGACGTGTTTTCATGCAAAACTTTGATCACCCTTTTGTTCAAATTTTAATTGCCCTGGCAAGAGAAGTAAAGACTAAACTTGCAGCTAATAGTTGTTCAGAGAGGTCGTCTACTGTGGAGTTTGAGGTGGGTTTAGGATCATTATCCAACTCTAAAAACTATCCTCCTTCCACTTTCAACTTTCATACACATTGTAACATCTGCTTCCTGAATGTGTTGCAGTTGTATTGAACTCATTTTCTTCTTGTAGCAGTCAATTATTCCACCTACTGCAACACAAGTCCAAAACCTCATTGATCCGCTCTCTATCTCAACGGCAGGACTTGCAAAGTTCTGACAGTCACACACTTTCATTTTGATTCCCCTTCTGCAATTGCCACATTTATAGGAATTGATTTCTCCGTCTTGCAATACTGCCAATAGTTTTCTTTGAAAGTTTTCTTGGGCTTCCACATACCCTCGACGACATTCCTGTTAAGTGACATGTCTTAATTACTTCACAAACTGAGGAAACTCTTTCCTGGTAAGACTGTGCTAACCTCAGATAGTGCTCTGGGCATCAGATTGCATAAAACATAAAAAAGTTTAAAAAAAATATTTTTTTTTGGAGATCATGTTTTATTCTCACTCCAGCAAAATGGCAGGTCCTTTAAACATAAAGTCAGTTGAAAATAGGTCAGTCTTTAACATCAGCTGGAAGAATAAACTTTTTTCATGTAAAATGTGTATTTATTACACACATTGAAAGTAGGATGTGCAATTCAAAATAAGGTTTGCCTTTTGAGTACAAGCTAAGCAGACCTCGGTTTACAGAATACTGTACGTACTGTACTCTAAACTCTTCACAAATCCACACTTAAAACTTACCTACCTCCAATAATCTTTCACACTTCTGCTTTTTTAGTCCAGAAGAATCAACCCAGAGAGTTCAAGAGCACCGTTTACAAGCAGACAGAACAAATACTCAGTCAGTTTCCCTCTTTGTGTCAAGAAAAAAAAAAATATGCAGAGACACACACACAATTAGGGTTTGGCTGGGGAGTGAGGTTGTCTGTGTGCCCCTGTCTGCTGCCGGGGAGGGGTTTAGAGGGAAAGGGGATGTTTTCAGAAAAGGCTGAAGCTGAATGATTTCTTTCTTTGCAGTAGCGAGAGGGGCTTGCGGGAGGAGGGGAGAGAAGGGGTGTAATTTACTCCACATCTGGGGACTGACTTTGGTGAATGCAAAGGAAGCACGCGAGTCCCTTCGCATGGAGGCAAACCTGGAAGTGTAGTTCCCATTTCTTCTTGGAAAGCTCATAGTGAAGTGTCCCAATAGTGTCGAAGACCGGAGGCTCTCATGTATCTTCTTTTCCTTCAAAATACAAACTACCTTAACAATACACCGGCATATACATACATACATACACACACACACACATAGACATACACACTGGTTTGTTCACCTGCATGCTGGCTCTCTAGTTTTTGGGTTTAGGTAGCGGTAGCGATAGCTTAGCTCAGACTGCGATCAGATCTCAAGATTTAGGTCGATTGCTGTTATTGTTTTGGTTGGCTCCGTGCCGGTTTCGTGCTTTGTTTGTGGTTTTTTGTTGCAGATTTCCAGTGCTTGACATGTGTTTCCGTGTGTTCCTGCTTCCTGGATTGGCAGTGGATGTCGTCACCCCCCCCCCCCAAAAAAGAAAAAAAAAAAAAAAATCACTGGGTTTGTATGTGTATGTTTATGTATGTGTACGCATATGTATGCGTATATATATGTATATATATTAAATATAGTAATAATGCACATATATATACTTTTGGTTTCTACCGTCATGGTATCAATCATTAATATGTGTGCAGACAAGGGAAAAAAAAAAACAATACACCGGCATGCACATATATATTGCACATGCTACATAAAATTCAGGTGGGACCTGATGGGCTGATGACCTGTCCAGCTTTTTACCTAAAAACAGCTGGGAGAGATGCCAGCAGACGCTGGAACCCTGGATAAGAGACGCAGGTATGGTTGGATTAAATTCAGGTATTTTTACTTTTATTGGGACGATAATCAGCTCTGAGGGGGAGTTTTGTTGTACATAAAGAACAACAAACTGTATATCCGCCATGACAGGCTGATAAATAAATAAATACCCCTCTGACCTGATGAACACTGGTATAGTCAATTTTCGTTGAGATTTAGGGGCACTAAATTGTGGAATGATTTTTCCCACCTGGCAAAAAGCTCGTCCTCTCTGAAATTTTACAAAAGACGTTTAAAGGACCACTTGACTGCTGTTTTGTAACTGTTTTCCCAATGTATTGTTGTTTATGTATCCATGTTCTTTTTGTTTTTTTCTGTGTTTCACTCATAGTGACATGTACAGTCTTATTTGCTCAGGAATCAATACAATATAAGTTGTAAAAACAATATCCCATGCACACTCACACACACTTATTTTTTGTCTTTATTCTTTATATATTGCATTATTAGTTTGCCATCACTTTTGTGTAGTTATACTTTCTGTTTTTTGTATGTTAATCTTGACATGAAATTTTAATATCTTCGGTGGAGGCTTCAAATAAGCCCATTGGGTTTTTTGCCTCTTCCTGCACCTATAGTGTTTATCATTGATATTTCCTGTATATTTTTAAAAACTGTGCAAAACAATAAACTAAACTAAACTAAACTAAAAAACTAAACTAAACTAATAGTCTCCAGCCAGGACCAAAAGAAAAGATGTTTTGGGCCACTGTTAGCCTTTGTTGAAGGGGCACAGCCCAGGACTGTAACTCAGACCTGGGGGCACAGAGCCATTGCAGGGCAGAGTGCGGGGTATGAATAAAAGAAAAAATGAACCCTTGGGCACTGCTAACATAATCAGAGGCGCCGCTTGCCAACAGGCATACCAGGCAAATGCTTGGGTGAGAAAGGGGCCCCCAAGAGCCGACCAACTCTGAATCGCAACAGAGCAGTGACAATGAGGAGAATTTGCAATGACAGCGGTCGGTCGGCTGGCCGGCGTAGAACGCCGTAAAGGGTTCCCGCCTCTTCCTCGCTCTCGCTGTGTCTTGTGTAAACAAACCTTATGAGTGGGTCTATCAAAATAAAGAGAAGCAGTGAGAAGCGAAACGGAAAAAAACCAGGAGGATTAAAAAAAAAAGTTTTAATTCAAGAAAGTGGTAAGTAGTGCAAATAATACATTAGCTAATTTAGATCTGAGCAGCTCAGTCTGTCCTACTAATGTTGAGTGTCACAATAAAGACACCTGCAATCAACTTTACTCAGCTAGAAGGCTGAAAATAAATTAGCTATCATGGACAAAACCCCTTGTGATACTCAGGTGCATGGATGGAAATAATTGTGCGTTGTGTGCCAGTGGTGTTTATATCTTATTTTGAAACAATACAAATGTGCACTAGTTACAGTAAAATAAAAATACAAGTTTTTCTTTCACTTTTTACCTTAGTGTCTGATTGTTTACTATAAAAAGGTTTATTTATTAGTTGGAGGGGCCCCCGTGAATTTTTGCCCAGGGCCCCAAGAGACTCTAGAGTGCCTCTGAACATGATGGATTTTGACGGGGTTGTTTGACGGGGACTTGTTCATGTTTTTAAACTTTTTTCGCACGAACAGACATTTTTTGGTACATTTATTGATAGCAATGTTGAATATTGATACAGATTTTAAAAATTCATCCAAACTTTTTGTATTGTAGAAAAAGTGATGTCACATTTAAAAACTCCTAATGCAAGCCGTTCCATGTGCAATAAACAGTCCATTACCACATATGAGGCTACTTAGACAACTTTTATTCAGAATTATTAAAACAAAAAATACAGCAATTAGTGTGTTTAGAGTTGACAGCATCTGATTGTCATTTATATATTTATTGTGTTCCTTGTTAGATGTCAGAACTATGGTGATATTTTCTTTGATCACTGCTCAGGAGATGTTTTATCAGCCAGCAGTCAATATCCAAACCAAAGTTGTTGTTATTATTACAGCATCTGAAACACTTTAATGAAAGCTGCTGGTTTGTGAAATCAACTAGAGAGGCTCAAATGTGGTTTTCCTATTCAAGTGCAGCCTACATGAAATGCAAATATCTACTTTTTATCTGGATCAAACAAAAAAACTGATGGTGAAACAATTAGAAATGTAGCTGCTCTGTTCCCTCCAGTGAACATTGAAACAGTGTTGAGATGAAAAGCAACGTGTTCCCCTGAGGACATTTTCGTGACTATTATCTTTCTGACTTTTGAAGTTTTGTGGTTGCCATGCAAACGAAAGATAGGAAGATTAACTCAACTTTCCATAGCAGGCTGTTTGAGGTTTTGCAGAAAACTCCCAATACTGACAACTTCATCAAGTGCTACTTTTGCATATCTTGAGATCATAATGTGAAACACTTTCTTCCTCGAGCGTCAACACTGGGCTTGATTGCACCTGTCATTTGTCTTTATTACACACCTTCACTCAAGGCGGTGAGTTTCATTACTCAAAAGACATAGAAATGATGCAGTTGAGGCTCTTTGTGTAACACTGCTACATCCACACTGCATTTTAATACCGACTAAAATAGGAATCTTTTAACATCCTTGCCTTACTCACAGACATTATTGTGGCTTTGATGCAGTCTAATGCACAATAGCAGTGCTTAAAAGAGGTATTCATTTATTTCTGGAACAATACCACACACAGGTGGATTCAAATGCAGCTCTTAATATCGAGAAACAAATTCACGACAGCTGCTCCTGTCAACCAGTAATCCACATCCGTTATGGTTTGAATGATTCATGGTATCTGCTGTAGCAACAGGCTTCAATGGGAGGTGGATTTTAAAAGACATCTAGGACTCCTTATCAACATCTAACTTGTACCAAAGTCCTAACTGCACTGATTGGTGCTTGAAATGTGTTTTAAATCATTAACAGTCAGTGTTTTACGTGACATCCCAGTCACAACAATCCTGTGCTGAAAGGGATGTTATTTGTGATTTTTTTCTCTTTTATCTAAATGTCACATTTGGTTTACTTTTATACAGTATCTATTTGGCCTCAACATAGTTGCTGATTAGTTTTTGTTTCAAACAAACCAAAAGCTGAAACTGTGTCTCATACGCAGTGAGATACTTTATCAGAGTCATGGTCATCTGTTACATGATGATAAGGATTAAGTCGGGCAGCACCGGGTCCACTGATTATGATCAGCTTGATTTGTATGGCAAAACAACAAAAAGAGGGTAAAAAGTAAAAGTCTTTTAGATTCTCATCTTTAAAAAAAAAACAACTTCAATTGATCAGAAAAATCATTTCAGCAGTCAAGTACTCATGTACATGTGTCACATACAGAGTACATATTCAATTATATGAGCAAAAATCATTTACAGAAACAAAGAAACAACATATTCACAGTCGGTAAAAGGATTGAAAGTATTTCATCTCGTGGCTCCAAGCCTTCCTTCACATTACCTGCCTCAGGTGGGTTTCTTCTTGTGTCCTTTATCTGTGACATGAAACGAAAAAATCCAATCAAATCAATCAATTACGCCTGTTCTAAATGCTGTCGTCATCGCCGTGCTCAGGTCTTGTGCCCTGTCTTGCTGAGAAATACACCATCCGTCACGGGAACCTGCACATGAAGCAGCAGCTTAACAGCGACATATCTTTAATGTATTTGCTGAAGATGATAGATTTATATAAATTTAAGACCATTACTGAGACAAGGGCTTATGTTCTTCAGACAGTTTGGCAAGTGTTTTTTTTTTTATTTCAGCAATGATGTTTTGGATTCCTGTAGACTGCTTGTGCTGGGAACGTTTCAGTGGAAACGGTTGTGTTTCTTAGGCCGCGTTCAGACTGCAGGCAAATCTGATTCATATCTGATTCCTTCTCATATCCGATTTTCAGGGCTGACTGTCCACACTGTTTTTAGCAAGTGTCCAAATCGGATCTGGCTCTGTTCAGACTGGGCCACATCATTGACTGATCTGACGGGTTGCCGTAGCAACGACGTCGGAGCGGAGGCGTCAACCAGCGCGTGTATTGTGTGAAGTCATGTATTTTTTTTTATATATAAAAAAATCCCAAAATATCTGTACCGTTTCTGATTGGGTCGGCACTGCGCATCATTTTTAGACATAACAATGTACGCTTACCGCAAAAGTTGTGTCTCGGCGGAGGGACCCGGCGTCCCAGCAAAATGAGAAACAGAGAAAAGTGTTCAGAACAAAACCACCAGCAAACTAACAAACCAACCAACAAAGCTCAGAGTTAACAAAACAAACCAGCAATGAACAACTGGCAGCTGATGAGCTGACGGGCTGCAGGTTCAGACTCACAGCGCGACTGATAGGAAGATATGAAGGCTGATTTATGGTTCTGCGTTACACCAACGCAGAGCCTACGGCGTAGGGTACGCGGCGACCCGCACCGTACGTGGAAATGCGGTCTTTTTTTCTGCTATTAAAACATGATTTGTAATGTGAATTTGCAACACTCAAACTACAAATAATAGTTTTTGACGTGACATCAGAGATTGTACATGCTCTCTGTGAAAGGATGAGTAGCTCCACAACTGGAAATGGGCGGGTGGTTTGGAGCGTCTGGGACAGTCATATCCGATCTGAGTGTTTGGAGCTGTTCAGACTGAGACGCATCTGCCCAAATGCGATATGAATGCGATATGAAACTACCTCCCGGAGGTGGTTTCCATCTGGTTTGCAAAGATCGGATCTCATGCGGTTCGGGACTGTTCAGACTTCAAAAAAGTCATCCAGTTTCAATCTGGATGGGCTAAAAATCGGATATTGGCTGGCAGTCTGAACGCGGCATCAGATGTCTCATGCACGAGAATTCTCCTTATCAGTCTTTTCACAAGTAGCTGGTCTAGTCTTTCTCTAACCTGGTCAGTTTTACGTACCTGAGACTTGTACAGGAGCATCCATCAGCCACTCTTCAATTAACAGAGATGGCTGCAGAATTGAGAATAACGTTTTCCTACTAAACTGCACACCACTTAGATTTCTTTCTTTTTTCCGGTTAGCGCACATGATATGCTTTGTTTCTCAGATTGGTTGTATCCAGTGTCCAGAAGCATCTTTTTCCAGTCCCAGCTGAAAATCAAAGTCAAATCCAGAAGAACCAGACTAACTCTTTGTGGCTGGCCAGGTCAGACAGGCCGGCAGTCCAGTGGACATGTGTGCCGTTTCATTTGCATGAAACCCTGTTGAGACACTGAACATTTTGAGTGTCAACTTTAAAATAAGCTATTTCTACATCAGAATTGTATCAGAATGTGGGGTTCAACACCCTGCACATGCTGCAGCCAAAGGTTGACATAACAAGCTCCCACACGTTGTGAACAAACACCCAGAAGACTCAAAACCAGTCATCACAATTTTCTCCTTCCATGCCATCTACATATTTGTCACTCCATAATTTACAAATACCTGGAGGCCAGAGCAGCTCCTCGCGCCGCTCAGGTCCAGATGGCCTTTGTCAAACACCAGCTTTAGAAGCTGTCAGCCATGATTAGACGTGCATTTAACATGTCCAAGATGCTCTGCGTCTCTCCACAGGAAAAGAAGACACCATACGGATGGTGTTCTTCATCTCTGATGTAAACTATGATCATCATTACCTCATTACCTACTTCAAAGTCTTTGAAATGTACCATGAGTGTTACATGATGTGGCAATGAAATGCAGAAGCTTCAACTTTATTTGTAGGAAATCGCCTTAGAGACGGCTCTACAAGTTGCATGGTGGATAGCAAGTCCTGTCGTATAAGAAATGTTTTAGGAGCAAAAGTTTAAATTTTTCTTTTTTTTAATAATAAACACAGCTTTTAAAAAAATGCTTTACATAAAGCAAGAACTATTTTCACTCTGTTTAACTATTTTATGCCTCACCAAGTTAAAAGCCATTTCATAAGAATTTCATTTCACACAGATAGCAAACTTTAAAATATGAATTCAGAAAGTAATTAGAGTGTTTACAAAAGTACGTAAATCAGGCTGTGGCCATGGGTATATTGACAGAGAACTGTTTTCCAATTGACCAGCATCCCTTGCACCCCGAGGGCTGTTATTGACCGAAGCCGAGGACTTGGTGCTCTCTGCATGCTCTTATCCTCAGAAATGCGCGCAAGCAATGAGTGTCGGCGTGTGCTGCTGCTGATAAACTCGGCTAATCCACTCTGGGGCCCCAAACACGGTTTAGGCTTTTCTCGGTGGCCAGGACCAGTGTGTCTGCTACTCTTTTGCCCACGTTTCCTTTTATAGCACAGACAGCACAGCTTTGGACCTAACCGGCAGGGAATTGTGATTGCGTTGCCTTTTTAAAATCTAAAACATGCCGTACCACAGTCGCCAATGAATACATCTGCCACTGCGAGTGCTCTGCCAAACGTAGGGTTATTTCTCTTTTCATGCTGGATGTTCACTTTTTAAACCTGCCAAGGACTGTAGATGAATATTAGCTTTTGTGGCTTAAATCAGGCACATTTACATGACAGTACTCATGTTAATGGATGTACCCTTCTGAGATAAATATACATGAACTATTATGGTTTTATCTAGCGCCCTGCAGGCGTGGACTGGGACAAAAATTCTGCCCTGGATTTTTTTTGTCCAGACTGGCCCACCACAATCCGTGCGCAGATAGTGTCCATTGTTTAGTTTTAACTGTATAATATGAAATGGGTCATTGTCTCCTTGTCTCTTATTTGATGTAATTTAATCTGAAAATGTCCATAAATAAGCATTCAAGCCAGAGCAATAAACCATAAACAAATGAACAAATGAACAAATTGGACAGTGGGCTTGAAAAAAGTCTCTTGATACTTAAAACACTTACACTCTGGTGACCCGATTTGTAATTATAAACATTGTGAAAAAGCAGATCTGCATGCTCAAACCACACCACCCTAAAATAGTGGTTAATAAATCAGCATAGTACATTATTTTCCAACACTTTACAACTAGATTTACACCACACGCTATCTTTTATTTCAAGTAAAGTTCATACACAACGTTTCTGAACATTTAGTGAATGAGTGTTTATCCACAACTAGCACACACACCTGCTATCACCACCACCATGTCCTCCTTCCCCTCCTGGACCACCACGGCGGCGGGAGCCTACTTTCACTGTCCGACGACCCCTCCTGAGAGGGACCCGCCACGTCCAGTGCAGCCAAAGCCCCGGAGCCGGAGGCTACGTCACCCCCGCCGTCACCCGCAGCAGCAAAATGTTTATTATATTTTTGCTATTAGAAGCATCAGTTGCGAGAGCTTTTTTTTTCCTTTTCCCTCAGTTTTTCTGCATCGCCCCTTAGTTTTTTTCTCAATTTTTGCTTTCTCTTCTCTCTCACAGATTGCTAATGACGTATAATTAGCTCATCATTAAAGGTGATTGGACGAAGGGGGGTCTGGAAAATGCGTGGGTGGGACTACTGGGCCTCTCTCTTTACATACAAAATAATAAAAAAAAAAAAGGTCAGTTACTGCCGGTCCATTACTCACCGGCCCACTGGGAAAAATCCCGGTACTCCTTATGGCCAATCCACCACTGGCGCCTTGATACAGGCTGGACTCATAACAAACACCAACAAAGGCTCTGATGTAGTCGTGTTGTAACATTATCATGTATGTCTGACACGATGTTCAGCTCCTGAAGAGGAAATAATGCTTTTGCAGTCATAAATTTTAGGATTATCCTTCGCTGAAACCTTCATAAAAAATAATGAATGCAGATTTTTCATTAACAGCATCAGTTACTATGCATTGCATAAGCTCCACCTTATCTGACACTTTAGGGTGCGTTATATATGACTAACATTGTACTTATCAAACAATATCTCAGAATGACGTGGACATCTTTGAGTTGTCAGCCTCCATGTATCGTATTTTCCGCTCTATAAGGCGCACTTAAAATCCTTAATTTTTCTCAAAAATCGGCAGTCCACCTATAATCAGCTGCACCTTATGTGTGAACTCTTGTTGTGCTTACTGACCTCTACTGTAGTGCTGGCAATTATCCATCTAGTCAATGTTACCCTACGATAATTAGACGTCAAACCAACGTTATAATCAAATGTTGGAATACAAGGTTGTTCAACCTCACGCTAACTTCAGGTGTCCGTTATCACTGGCAACCATGAACCAATCAGAGAAGTCCTGGTGTTAGTTATACAACGAGCCAATATCAAGTCTGTTTTTGTTTTTTATGTTTGTGGTTGTGTAATTGTGACTCATTGTGAGCACATTGATGATTTAATAAAAGCTTGAGCGTCACCTGCAATCTTAAAGAAAATAAATCATTTTGAAAGTAAATGGGGAGCTGGCCAGCGTACAGCGAGCTGAATCAAGTGTGTGTGGGCCACCTTTCATTGGTAATAACTGAGCTCCTCATGGATCTCCTAGAAGGCTCTGAGAAAGTGAACAGTGTAAATCTTTACTGGAGCCATACTGTGTGGAGTTTGGATCTGTGGGTTATGTCCGGATACTCCAGCCCGGTGGATCTAAAATGTCCGTAGGAGTGAGTGTGAGGTTATTTGTCTTGTTTGTCTCTGTGTGGCCTGTGGACAGAAAATAGTTGGAGGCAGTGGTTTTTATTTGCATATCGCCTGACCGTGAAAAAGACACCCAACTAATGAGAAACTCTACTTTCCATTTCCCATCTCACTCCTTGAGGTCAGTTTAGATTGACCGGGTTTTAAACCTGTAAACAAAATGTTGATTTATTTTGCTTTCCAATTTTATTTCTTCCTTATCACTGACTTGCTCTGTACATCATTGTCTAGGCATTTTTAATCCATGACTGAAAATATTTTCCTTCAAAATTCAACTCCGTATACTGTATGTCCTGACCTTTATTTAACTTACCAAAATAATGGCTGGTCCTCACTAACTTTGCAGCCACACAGGCAAACTGCAGATAGACCACTGCTGTATTTCAAAAGGATCAAATTAATCACCTTTATTTTTCATTTTATAAGAAAAATGAGCTTCAGGGGAAAAATGCAGTCAAAAGATTATTTAATTGCATTTCACCATCATGAATACTTTCTAAAGTCTTTGCTGCGCATAGCAGAAATAAAATCATATTGATGTTTGCATGAAAGAGACAATATAAATAATGCTTTTTATGTGAAATGAAATTGGATTCCTATTCAGGGAAAGGCCCAGACTCCTCAGCTACACAGACGGTTGTCGTTTCGTGTCTGATGTTCTTTTCTCCAGTATGAACAATGAAAAAGAGGAATGTCTGCGACAAACCAGATTTTAATGGTGCCAGACCTGCATCGACAGGAGAGAGGGCATGTGTGTGTGTGTGTGTGTGTGTGAGCGTGTGTGTGTGTGTGTGTGTGTGTGTGTGTGGTGGGGGGGTTGGGGGACCTACTGGGCAATGAAGAAAGCTGGTGAACACATTTCCACCTGTGATGGGCTGTGTGTACACAGTTCTCTCTGATGTGCCGCTGAAGTACACACAAATGGGCTGTCATGCTGTTAAGGTTAAAGCTTTCAATATAACACAGAAATGTGCGAGGACACCTGTGCTGCGAGATTCCGTTCGGCTGTCCAGCCAAATATAGCAAGACTGAACCAGACCATCCTCACAGTAAAATACTTCATGAGGCTTCTCCCCTCACATATAGTAAGAATAATAATTTTAACTTGAACAGGATGCTGTCAAATTGAGGTCAATATCACGAAGAGATGTTAAAAAAATCTCTTATGTATGAGAAGTTCAATCTGTAAGTGCTTCTTTTAAATACACAAACATAGGCAAGAGATATTACTTTTATAAACAGAAATGTAATAGGCATTGACAGTTGCACATGAATACATTCACTCTGGTTGCTGAATTAGTTATAATTTCTGACTTTTGGATCTTTCATAAACCATCCATATACATATATATCTTAGGTGTGTATAATTTGAAAGCAAAGTCAAGGTAATTTACATAAGGTACAGAGATGATTTGTGGTCTGACCTTTGACCTGTCAATCACATGCAAGTTGCTTGACGAGACGCTGATTGACAACCAAACTGGATATATGGTTTACATGTAGCAACTGTGCATGAAGCGGATGAATGGGACATGCATCGTAGTTAGCAATGCAAGCAACAATGGACAAGTAAGCTATGCAATCATGCCACCAAATCGCTAGGGGGAGGTGCGGGTTATTTTCTTCAGCGCTGTAGCTTAAAGTGCTGACCATCGTTTTGTTTATTTTCTTCATATAGCACAAGTGCAGCAACCAGTAGCAACATTCCAGCTTATGGATCTTCTCCGTTGTGGGAGTAAGAAAAGTTGTAGTTTCCCAACTGACCACTAGGGGCTGGCTCTAAACGTAAGTCGATCTCCACTGAACCCATGTTAAAATGCCCAACCCAGAAGCAGAAAGAAACATATTTGCAGCCTGGTTTTTTTGTCTCCATAGCTAGATTTAACATTCATGACAACTGTGCGGGGGTGATTTTTTTCAGTATCACTTTGAGTAAAGATAAAAGCACAGCCATTTATATTTTAAATAGTTTTGTTATGCTGTTTATTGTAGGAAAAGACCACTGCCCCTGGCTGTGGATTGCCTGCGAAGGGTCCAAAGGTGAAGCTTGGCTTATTAGCAGGCAGCTTGAGCTAATCGTGTGTCAGCTAAATGGGGTGGTCATTTCTGATGTCTCCAAAAACAGATTTGAAACTGCTTGCTACAAACTTCAGAAGGGTGCAAGAACCTTCTTGGTCTTGTGTTCTGAGCTTCATACAAGGCAAGTGGAACTAATTAATACAAAATGTAGGGTGTAGATTTAATAAAAATGTATTAAAACTTTAATCCAAGCAGCATAAAGGCAGAATTTCTCATATTAAACATTACAGTTCACGCAAGCCCATTAAAACAGAGATACAGGAACTGTATTAGTCCTTAAAATTAATATTCCTCCAATGCCTTTACCCAAGTGTAGACATTAGTGAGTGTAGACCATCAAGGAATATTAATTAGCATGTGATGGACATGAGATTTGCCTTTTGAGGTATAACTTGAGGCAGGCTGGTTTTTCAAGTCTTAGACTCTGAGTCACTCTGCACTGCTTGGTGCTCTGAGTTTCCCTTTATTTGTGTCTGAACCAGGACACTCACAAACAGTACAGCATTTTTTCTGATGAATGCAAGTCACGCCAATTCAATGGCTGTCAGTGTGTGGAACAATGAGATTAATAGGGCTCATAATTTCAAATTATTTGGGGTTTACTGTTGGGATTTCAGGGTGAGGCTGCAAACAGAGATTTGACCACATTTCCTGCTATATTTTAAACAATATATGTCAAACTGCAACCAGCATAACTGAAGATGACAAATCTGTTTCAGAACAACAAAAACCAAGAATCACAAGAAGAGCCTTTCCCTAAAAAATAGCAGATTTGGCTCCAGGGCTTTCGATTGGTCAAATTCTTGGACGTTTGCCAATAAACTAAAGGTTGATGAACAGACAACTCCAATTGCCATTCAGGCACATGCTTGACATTTCAACACACAAGCTGTACCTTTTAAAACATTTCTTGTCAATGAATTCATTACCTCAATTCCTTCTGTGTTTATTGGAGTCAGAACTAAGATTTATTGGGAGTGAAAGTGGACGGCATGACGAAGAGACAACAAAGACTACAGCCTAATGTTTCTGTTGTGTACCTGCTATTGGTCAACATTACATGTTATGTCATTCATTCTATAAGCAATTTTATATATATATATATATATATATATATATATATATATATATATATATATATATATATATATATATATATATATATATATATATATATATATATATATATATATATATACTGTAACGGAGCCAGAAGGGGGGCAAGGGGGCGGTCGCCACGGGGCCATCAAGCTCATAGGGCCCCGTTTTGTGTGATACGTTCATATATAATCGTAAATTGTAGGCTATAATAACGATAAAATGTGTATTGTGCGGCCAGTGTAGGCTAATTCTTACTTTACAACTGTCCTGAACGCATCGGGGCTGTGAGCCAACGCTGATTGGCTGTAAAGCCTGGATTATGGTTCCCCGTTAAATCGACGCAGAGCCTACGGCGTAGGGTGCGCGGCGACGCGCACCGTACGTGAGGGTCGCCGCGTACTCTACGCCGTAGGCTCTGCGTTGGTGTAACGCGGAACCATAAATCAGCATTAACAGTTTCAGCCAATTTGCCGACTCAGCAAGTTTGCTGCCATGAAGGAGATGAGCGCTAAACTTTAAAAGAAGACTAAGCATGTACAAAGTTTTGAATGTTACCCTGTTTTCCACGTTACCTGGATTATTTTGTTCGGGCCAAGGGTTATGCAAGAGTCAACTGCCATTGGTGAGTCAGTGTAACCTTCATAAATAATTTCTTTATCAGAATGTTGTGGTAGCTTTGACCACCTGCCTATTTTAATGTACTTTGTGTTGTTGTCAACTAGACAAGTTTATTCTCTGTTATAGAGCTCAGAAATGATGTTATAGACCGCTGTGTCTATATCTATCTAAATAGATTGTCTAATTTTAGACCAGTTATGTTTTCTTTTGTATTTAAGCTGTATCAAAGATGGAACTGAGTCAGTGTTGTTCTGAACAAGTTTGTGACTTTACTCTGCTTTCTGCAGCATAGGCCTAGGCTTGTTTGGCTCAATAAAAGTGAGAATAAATGTTGTTTGATGGGTAGGATGAGGTGTTGTTGAACGTTAAAATGACTATCATAAGGCCCATCGAGAATGCTCCGCCCCCTCTGTACTTAGACCCACGCTCCGCCACTGTATATATATATATATCTATCTCAAGGTAGGTGGTAAAACGCCAACTGAATCCATGCATACAGCCAGGAAATGGAAAATTTAGTCACCAAAGTCACCATCAACTCAATCGGTACTAACAATCAAAGCCGTATTAG
This sequence comes from Cololabis saira, assembly GCF_033807715.1. Taxonomy (NCBI): domain Eukaryota; kingdom Metazoa; phylum Chordata; class Actinopteri; order Beloniformes; family Belonidae; genus Cololabis; species Cololabis saira. The sequence goes on from NC_084604.1 coordinate 26,364,262, forward strand.
AGTGATAAGTGAAATGCATCACCTTCGCATGAATTTATTTTATTTATATATTTTTTTTGGTGCTAGCATGAAATAACTCATAGAAATGTGAAATCCATCAGCTGTCGTCATTGCGGCCACAAATGCACTAAAATGCACACAAACGCTGACTGCAAACACAAGCACGGGTTGTTTCATTCTCTAGCTTGAGCACTGAAAGCAGGACTGATGTCAAGTTTTAGTCTTCTGCAAATCCTTTTGGATATTGGGCCTTGATTAGTTGAGTAGACCTGTGTGGAGTGTCACAAATAAATAAAATAAAAAAAACAATGAATAAATGAATAAAATTTGCACCACTACTTGCCCAGAAAAACAAACTGCATCCACTGGGCTGCCCACTTTCTCCCCAAACCTGAATTCATTTATTTAGAGACATCTTAGAATCAAAAGCAAAACACTTCATAAAAAGTAATAACAGATACACTGGAAAGTTCCTGCCCTTGTGGATGTGCGCCCACCTGGAGAATCAGACCATATAAGGAAACTTAAAGCCTCTGGTTATGTTTAAGATGATAATTTCATCACCAGAACTTTGCAGATAAGTCAGACGATACAGAAAATACATCAGCAAACACAGAAAAGTATAATAAGGCCATTTTAAAAGTAAATTTGCTTTTGAATGTTCCAGTATGACAGTCCAAACATAAGAAAGTGAAGACAAATTACTGCAGGGGGCTTGAGCTCCCCATCTAATCAGATGGCTATCTTCACTGGCTCATTTCAGCCGTCCTGACAGCGGATAGACCTTTGCCAATGTGCTCTTCCACTGCAGAGCGATAACACAAAGTGGCATCCTCACCTACGGGGGGCACGGGAGAAATATGAAATTATCCATACCACCTGCTGGTGGTCACTGCCACACTTGCTTTCAAGATAATGAATTCCTGCAGGCAGACTCATTGAGCAGAGCACCACTTCACCAAACAGCACAGCTGCAGTACTTCAGCAGTAGATGTACTGGAAAGAATGATTTTTTTCAGGGAAAAAGCCTTGCAAGCAATCTTGCAAGAGAAAAGTACATACGAAGTGAAACATGCAGGGACATTCTCTCTGCAGTTATCAAACATTCCTATTTTATTCTCTATACACCTCAAGCACAAGAAACACCAGTTGGTTTTCCGACCAGAAACCCTACAGCTCAGATCTCAGATTGGTTTTGGTCAAATGAATTGGCCCCAAGGGGCAATTTGTTACAGCAGCCGTACTGCCCATTGCAATTCACACACACACAAACTCCCACAGTGACATGTCACATAATGCTGTTTAGGACTTCATGATAGATTGGGAACATATAGCACATTGAAATTAGTCCTTTATTTTTATAAAACCTTGTTTGAAATAAAATTGTTTGAAATAAAATTGCAAATGGTGAAACTGTGCAGAGGAAATCTGCTTTATGTCAGCTTTATTGTCCTTTACTATTTTTGGTTGTGTATTGTAATTATTCATGGGCAGTAATCAGTTTGCTTTCATCCCTGGCTGGAATCAGAGTGCCACAGAAAAGTCGTGATCTACTGATGTGCACATTTTTCACCACCGAATTATCAATTTGATGATGAAAGTTGATGTGAAGACTGATTCCGTCCATAAATTTTAAGGAAATAAACAGCCAGTGAGTGGAGGGGGTCTGGTTTGGTGGTCTTAGGATCACATCTCTTCCTTATATGATCTTGTCAAGGTGTTAGAATGAATATTATGACGTTGAAGTCGTACCTTAATACTCTTAATATCCACTTACAAAGGGGATTTTTTTTTTTTTTAATTGGGATATCCGTATTTCGATTCTATATTTATTTCGCGTTTGCAAACAGCCACTTGTAGTACTCTTACTTACTGACTCACCCACACCACTGCTGCAGTTTATTTTAGCTGTGAAGAGATGACAGCATGCCAGAGACCTCCAGCTGCATGGTGCAGCTGGCGCGCTTGCGTTGTGCACTCTGCCATTGGTTTCACACACAAACCCGTTGCACAAACTCGTGCAGCTCTCAACATCAAGAGCATGTGACCGAGGGTACATGTATCTCTCCCCCGTTCAATATAGTTTGGTTTATTGCAAAAGCCAACTTATCATACAGGATACTTGTTAGATTAAAAAAAAAAAAAGTATAATTTTCTTATATTTTGATATATTTACCAGCTTTATTCACATTAACTTTGTTGTCCATTTTCAGACTGTAGTTTTCGGCCTTGGGCAGAGTATAACCTACAATGTACACGACGCCTACAACAGGACTGCCTGCACTTCATGAAAATTGATTACACAGCAAATCCAAAGAAAACGGCATTAAAATGTGCATCAGCGCCTCAGTTCCTCACTCTTTGCCCTAAGCCTATTAATACAGATAAGACTGAAGCCTCAGAAGCCTTATTACTTATGCAGCTCGTGAAACACTCTGGAGATGGAAAACTTGTTACTACGAGTGTGTGTGAGAGACCCCTCTGGAGTGCGCAGATACGATGTGTGTTGATGGTGAACACTGGAGAGAATCAAGACTGTCAGTCACAAGGAGGACTTACGGGGTAAAAACATTATTAGTCACGCTCCACGTTTCTCCTCACAACTGAAGATCATTCTTCAATCTGTCACTCCTTTTCTTCTACTTAATCTTGGCCTAATTAGCAGCTAATAGATACATTTGTCACACCACATGAGCATAAAGACCTTTCCATAGATTGATTTCAATCTGTTTCAAAAGAGAAGGGTTAATTTCTGTTGTAAATAGATATATAATCAGTTCTCAACAGACATATTTCTAAAATAATGTGGATATGAAACCACGATCAATATGCCACTGCTTTTGTTTTTACTGACATGATTTGATATGACCTTGAAAATTATAAAATGAAACCTGAAGATAAACCTAGTGCTTTTTGAGATCCTTTATTGCACTTTTCCTCTGATGAAAGTGAATCAGAGAAAAGCACAATGCTTCAGAGGGCTACCTGACTGTTTTTTGGTGAGATGAATTGTATATAAAAGCTGTATGAGCTTCATTTAAGGGTAATTGTCATGCAATTTGAATGTTACTAAATTGCCTGTAATCATTTTCAAAAACACTGGACCTTCAAATAGAGAAATATTTTCTCACAGTGTAAATTCAAGATAATCACAGTAATGACTGCAATCATTAGTACTAATGTTGGTGTGAAGCAGTCATAAATGATTGCTTTGAGTTATTCAAAGTACAGCAAAGTGTCTAGCATTTATTCCAATATAAATGGTCTGTAGGGCTTTTCAGTGACCTAGAACATGACCCCCAAGCTAATGCCCCAGACAATCACAGCAGACGAGACCTGGTAAATTGTTGTGCAATTTCCCTTAGTCTGTCTGACAAGATGCTATACAAACATGAATATATACCTAATAGTGTGACTTTATAATATAAATACATGCTGTAATAAGTGACCAGTCATTCATATATAAGACCCTACCAACCGTAAACAGTTAACTAATGCTCTTATTGCTGAGCTGACATGTTTCTTATATTGTATTGCTGAACCTGTGTTAATCTACTTATGATTTAATAAAAACTTTTAAACTCATTCTCTCCTGAACTACCTTGGCCGGACGGATGAGGATTCCTGCAGCACAGCAAGGAAATGAATGATGCCTTGCTGCACAGGCTGGAGGCAGACAACAGTACGCTCCTCAACATAATGGGGCGCATGCTCTCTGTAATGGAGGCACAAGCCAAAAAGTAATCGCACCACTTTTCTCGTTCTGCACTGTTCACTTTGTTGTTATGTTTACACTATGTAAATAAATGTTTTTTCTAAAGAGACATGTCTACTTGTATGTTTTCACTAGTGATGTAAAATTATTTTAACTGTGCAATAAGTACAAATAAAGCTGGTTAAAGCTTGTGAAAACAAGTAACCTGTCAATGAATACAAAGAGATTGGATATGTCGTTTTCTGATCCCAATGAAGCAGAGCATAGCCAGAAGCCACGGGTCACGGTTTGATGGGTGTGGTTTGTTGAGGTTTGTTGAGGACCCAAATGCAGGAGAGTGGGAGGCAGGTGTTGCAAAAAACAGGGTTTATTTAGCAAAAAAAACAAGAACCAAAAACGCTGCCAGGATTACCAAGCAAAAAAACAGAAACCTGACAGGACACATGGAGGAAGGAAATAGTACGGACCGACATGGAGCAGGGAAAGACAAGACCAGATATACCCAGGGGATAATGACACAGGTGCGGACAATCAGGGCAGATGGAACACAAGAGGAGCAGAACGGGACCAGGCAGACCGGCGAGACAGTTCGGGGGGCCGTCCTCGAGGCCTAGGCCTTGGCGTGGACCTTGGCCTGGGCTGTGGTGTGGGACTTGAACTTGGCTGTGGTGTGGGACTTGGACTTGGCTGTGGCGTGAAACTTGGCTGTGGCGTGGAACTTGGCTGTGGCGTGGAACTTGGCTTGGGGGCAGACAGGATACGAGGAGCCGGCTGAGGGGGAACCCGGGTCCTTGGCGCTGGCTGCGGGGGAACCTGGGTCCTCGGCGCTGGCTGCGGGGGGCCCGGGACCATCACCGGAGTTGGGGCTGATGCGCCCGGGACCACCGCAGACACAGGAGACGATGCGCCCAGGCCACCGCCAGAGCAGAGGCTAGCTGGGAGGGAAAATTAGCTCTCCCGCTGGGTCCATTTTTGTCGGTCCATTCTGTCACGGGTGTGGTTTGTTGAGGACCCAAATGCAGGAAAGAGGGACGCAGGAGTTGAAAAAACAGGATTTATTTAGCAAAAAACCAAGAACCAAAAACGCTGCAGAGCAGGATTACCAAAGACACAAGAGCAAAAAACCAGAAACCTGACAGGACACATGGAGGAAGGAAACAGTACGGACCGAAATGGAGCAGGGAAAGACAAGACCAGATACACCCAGGGGATAACGAGACACAGGTGCGGACAATCAGGGCAGATGGAACACAGGAGGAGCAGAATTGAAAACAAACTCGGGGAAATGTCAAACCCTGACACAGCTGTACAATCGCGAGGTCATCCATCGTTGTTGTTGCGACGTAATGACGTGGCTCCCCTTAGCACCCTGAGCTATGGAAAAGCAAACCAGTTCCCAGCTGATTTGCAAGTTGAACGAGTTGTGAACCAGCACCTGCCTCGAACCAGCTCTGGAGCCGCTGTCTGTCTGTCTGTCTGTCTGTCTGTCTGTCTGTCTGTCTGTCTGTCTGTGTGGTGTTGAATTAGTGCACCTTCAAAAATCTGCGACACATATCCTGATTTTAAGGATAGGTTAATCTGATCAATAATGGGGTACCAATAAGAGAATATTTTGAGTTGTTGAGTTGGGTTGGGGTCTGATAGAAGATAATGAATAGTTTATGGATAGTGGATAGTTTAGCTTTATGAATAAATGAGGTCACCGCAGGGACGTCTAGAGTCAGGCAGGATCTGAGGGAGTTACTGAAGCTACAAATATGTGTTGTTGATAGCGCTTGGTTGACTTTTTTCTCTAATTGTAATGATTTTACTACTAAAGAAGCACATAGTTGTTACTACTGAGAGCTGCAGGGATGCACAGGTCAACAGAGTTGTCTTTGTCAGCCTGGCTACAGTGTTAAACAGAAATGTGGGTTATTTTTGTTTTCTTCTGTTAACAATGAATAATAAGTTGTTATTGCATTGCAAATGGCTTTTTAAAAATACTTTTAGTCCATCTTTCCAAATGCGAGGAGTCTACAGATATACAAGGGTACAACTTCCTTTCCATTTTACGCATCTTTTTGTTCCAGCATGCAGATGTACAAATTATACTGAGCTGAGTGCATATGGTTAGACATTCCTTTTTTGAGAGAAGCAACAGCATCTACAGCTCATTGTAGCAAATCTGCAGTACCGTTAAGAAAGCGATCAATATCTGCTGCAGTAAAATTTAGGTCATAACCTTATATTATTCCATCATATTCAGTTGTAGGGAGATTACTTATGTAACTACTGGGACAAAACCCAAGAGAAATGTCTCCCAGCAGGGACCATATGTCATGTATAGGAAGTTGTAGAGAATCAAAAACCCATAAACCCACATGGAGGAACAAACACATATTTTTGCAAGTGTAATGGGTTAAATATTTTAGAACAAATATTCACTGTATTTGTTGCCAATTTCCTGATGCGGACTCAAGTTGCTTATTTCAGTGAGCTACTGTATGTACACGAGGCAACGTGTGTTTGCTCAATGATGGGTGTAATGTTGAGGACACAGCCTGAGATTAAAACAGGATGGGAGGATTAAACATGAAGAGGCAAAAGGTGTTTCAGGATAATGTTACATTTGTTGATATTAGAGACAAAACAACAAAACATGGTGAGCTAGCTCCTCCGGCCATAAGCATGAACCCTCCCCCTGTCAGCCGGACCAATGTTAGTTATGGCTTGGGGGTAGGATGCCCCAACTCTCTGTTTTGAGTACATGGAGCCAGGGCGGTTAGTGGAGGATGAGGATACAACAAATACAACAAAATTTGTTCTTAGTTAGAAATCGCATAGAATTGTTTTCCGTACCTTTTAACTTCAGCCTATTATTTAATCCCAATCATTGCTGAAGATAGTTTGTAGAGTTGCCTGATTGTTCCTCTGAGGGTGCTTTCACACCTCTCCCATTTGGAGCAGTTGTTCCGGAACAGGGAGCGTTTCGCCCTAAAGATCGGATCGTTTGGTATATCTGAACACAGCAATCGCGCTCGGAAGCGGCACAAAACAAGCGAGCCAAGATCACCTAGGAGAGGTGGTCTTGGCCCGATTCCATTCGAGACCTGAAGAAGTTCATTTTTTTTATTTGTAGAACATAATCGACACAGCAACCGACACAACTCCATTCATTGTGTATGTGCTACCGGCGCAAGGAGAAGAGTCGGCGCAGCCTTCCCCACCTTCTCTCCTATTGGACGTGCCGAGATGTTGTCACAGCGCGGCATGGTGAAATTCAAAAATGTTCAATTCGGGCAGGGTTTGCGTAGCGCAGACGCCGCGGCAGATGCTGCGGCAGACGCCCTCTCGCCCGCAGTGCAGTCCGCTCTGCACAGCGGTAGCACATAAATGGGATCACCGGTGGCAGGCTGCGCTTTGCGCCCTCTCTGTGAAAGGGGCTTGTTGTTTATCCCGGGGTGCGGACGAGGAAACTCCTCCCATGTTCATTTCTGACCAATCAGAGAACAGCTGGTTTGCGCATGGCATTTGTTAACAGCTTTGAACCGCTACAGACGCTTGCCTTGTGAACACAAACCCCACAAACGAGAAACGAAACAACTGTATCGATTTAGCCCCTGAATCGGAACAAAACAAACGGGCCACAGGTGTGAAAGCACCCAGAGACATAAAAAAAAATTTTAGCTTAGCTCCGGAGCACCGGAGCTGCTCACGGACCGGACCGTCGAGGAGCCCCGGGTTCGGAGCTCCGAACCCGGGGGCTCCGGGGGAGCTCCGAACCCGGTGCTCCGAACCCGAGGGCTCCGGGCTCCGGGCTCTATTAGTACCGTAATACATTTTTCTTCTGTGGTTTCAGATCTTTCAAGCACCTGGAGCTGTTCACATTAAGAAGACGCGCGGTCCTTCCTTGAGCCAGCAATAGTGCATAAATTTTATTTATATATTTTAACAATAAAGTTGCCATTTGTGAAAATTCAGTGTTGTGATTTCTTTACAGTTAACATGATTCATTTGTCTTGTAACATAAGAAGTGAAATGATGAAGAATTGGAGTAAATAACCGTGGTGTACCTGTTTAGAATTAAATTCAATCTTCCTGTTTGAAGACGAGGTGACTAAAGGCTGATTTATGGTTCCACGTTACACCAACGCAGAGCCTACAGCGTAGGGTACGTCTCGATTTAACGCAGAACCGTGGACACGCTTTGCTATGCAGCCGCTGCTCTTCTCCCCGGAGCGACGCTTTGTCTCCTCCCCTGCTACACGTCATTCAAGCAGCCAATCAGCGCAGAGCCTCATTATCATAGCCCCCCCCGCCCTGAAAATGAAGCACAGAAAAAGGCTTTGGAAGCGGAAAAAATAAAAACATGGCCCAGAGACTGAATTTCTGATTTATGTAGAAAAAACAAGCTTTAGATTGTTTTTAAGACATTCAAGGCCTGTTTAAAATATACATTAAATGCCATAATATGTCCCCTTTAAAAGTAATACACACACTGGCTCTGAACTCAATGGTTTGCTGTGGACTTGAATTCACACTACAGATTGAGTGCTGACAGGAATCAGCAGGAGAGACCACGTCTCTCCAGTGTTAGCTCCATTGGCTAACGGTAAAATTCAGAATCCAATTTAAAATTGTATTACTTATAAATATATATTATTTTATTACGTATAAAGCCCAAAGTGGCTTAGTTCCGCATTATTTGCAAGACCTGATAGTGCCTTATGTTTCTGGCAGAGCTCTCCGTTCTCGGAGTGCAGGTTTACTCATAGTTCCTAGAGCAGGGGTGTCCAAAGTCGGTCCTCGAGGGCCGGTGTCCTGCATGTTTTAGATGTGTCCCTTTTTTTATCAAACCGTCATACAAGGAGCTTGGTCATCAACAGAACTATCCAGACTTTGATGACAAGGTGGTGATGACCGTTAATTAGAATCAGGTGTGTTAATGCAGGAAGACATCTAAAACATGCAGGACTGCGGCCCACGAGGACGGACTTTGGACACCCCTGTCCTAGAGTATCAAAGTGTAGATTTGGTAAACATAAAGTTGAAAAAAAAAAATTTAGATTTGGAGGGCGGGCGTTCTGCTATCAGGCACCATTACTATGGAACCAACTTCCAATCTGGGTTAAGGAGGCTGACACCACCTCCACCTTTAAAACTAAACTAATTAACTAATCTGTTTAGTAAAGCCTAAAGTTAGTGTTTAGTAAATCTCTAGGTAGTGTAAACTCTAGTGTGTTAGTCAGTAGTCATAGTTGCAGCTATAGAACAAGACTATAATAGTTAGTCTCAAATATAGCTTTGTGGTAGATATGCTGCAATAGGCCTATGCTGCAGGGGGGCACCGACATGATCCACTGGGCGGTGCCTGGATGGAGCACTGGCACAATGTTTTTTTTTATGTCTCTGGGTGCTTTCACACCTGTGGCCCGTTTGTTTTGTTCCGATTCAGGGGCTAAATCGATACAGTTGTTTCGTTTCTCGTTTGTGGGGTTTGTGTTCACAAGGCAAGCGTCTGTAGCGGTTCAAAGCTGTTAACAAATGCCATGCGCAAACCAGCTGTTCTCTGATTGGTCAGAAATGAACATGGGAGGAGTTTCCTCGTCCGCACCCCGGGATAAACAACAAGCCCCTTTCACAGAGAGGGCGCAAAGCGCAGCCTGCCACCGGTGATCCCATTTATGTGCTACCGCTGTGCAGAGCGGACTGCACTGCGGACTGCACTGCACTACAAATATAAATAACATTTAAAAAAAAGGAACTTACCGCTCACTCGTGTGCAGTTGCCGGGTCCGTGCTGTGGGAACTGATCCTTTTATGAGGGTAAATGTCGATGCAAAATCTAATTTCTACTTTCCCTCGCTGTTCAAACAGCCACCGCTTCTAAACAATGGCGGACGCTCGAGCCGGCGGAGAGAGCTGGTTGTGGGCGTGGTTTCAGCAGCGGAGGCCGAACCTCTGCGCCTCGGGTGACGTCACCCTAGGCGCAGATTCTAATCGGCTCAAAAAAAATCACGTGACACTGGGGGATTCTGTAAGGCGGGGGTCAGAGACCTTGCAGAAATTCATGGGATTTGTCTCCCCTCTGCTGGCAGGGTGAGGGGAGACCACTTTATATATGTTAAAACTAGAAAAAACGTGTTTTTCATAATATGTCCCCTTTAAATAAATTGATAGTTTTGATTTAAAAGATGGGTTTCAGAAGGTTATGGTGGTCCCACACCATCATCATCTCTGTGTTTAACATTTGATGAATGCCTTAGGTTTATAAGCTTCCAAATAAGAATAAATATGCTCAAAGAGAAGTGACACAGGAATAACACAGGAATAAAATATGGCAACATTTGGTAAATTTAACATCAATGTTGGCAAATATATTTATCTTATTTTTCAAACTTTTAAAAAGACCAAAATGCTGAAAGTTTATGCAAATAGTAAGATAACACATGAACATAATGTTTACTCGTAGAAACAGGACTGAAATAATCTCCCAAATTATATATTATGAGGTTTAAGATGACTAAATGCAACAAATCAAATTTGATATTTAATTTACCAAAGCCTTTTAGCAAATTTAGTTAATGCAATCACGCTAACAGAGGGGAGGGTCTCGGGCACCGAGTGTCCAGCTGGATCCATTAGTGGATATAATATGGCCGCTGTGGGAAACATTAACTGGAAGCTCATATGGTTAAAACATCAAAGTAAACAGAGAGGTAACCCTGAGACCTTAAAGTGGACATTAAAAAAATAAAAGCTTGTATTTCAAGCATATATTTGGTTGATTAGACTTGTAGCCGCACATGTGGGATGTGAGCTTGCTAGTGGTCATAATGGGGCTTGTTTTCTTAAGGAGCAGTGGAGGGAGGGAGGGAGGGAGTTGCTAGCTCTCCTTTTTTGTCGATTCCTTCATTTTCTATACCCACTTAATCCTATACAGGGTCACAGGGGTCTGTTGGCGCCTATCCTAACTCATTACGGGCGAAAGGCAGGGGTACACCATGGGCCATCACAAGGCCACACATACCAAATAACCCTACATGAGGACACTCACACCTGCAGGCACTTTGGAATCATCAATCGACCTAACATACATCACATTGACCTACAACATTTGTGGAAGGAAGCAGGAGTGCCCTGAGAAAACCCACGCAAGCACAAAAAATGCCACACAGTTTCTATACATGACAACTCCATATAGAAAGACTCCTGCCAGGCCTGGTAGTCCAACCAGGAAACTTCTTGCTATGAGACATCAGGGGGGTATTCCAAGAAGGAGGTTTAACAAACACTGAGTTAAAGTCACATCTTGAGGTTACTTGATCCCATGACGACTAAACCCGCTCAGTTGGTTCCAACAAACCGGTTATGAATTAACTCAAGTAACCCAGAGTTGTGCGCGTTCCCGGTGAATCTATAAAGACATCATCTATCGAGGGTCGAAAACTGAAAAAATGGCTAAACGAAGAGCAACTTATATTTCATATTTCACATATTTCACAGAAATGGAGCAGCAAGTCCTCCTCGAGGCGTACGAGGAGGAGAGGGCAGTGATTACAAAATAAAGTAACACTAATACATCTGCCAAAGCACGTGATATGGCTTGGCAGAGAATTAAGCCAGAATTATGGTTCCGGTTAAAGCGACGCAGAGCCTACGGCGTAGGGTACACGGTGACGTGCGCCGTACGGTGCGCCTCGCCGCGTACCCTACGCTGTGGGCTCTGCGTTGGTGTAACGCGGAACCATAAATCAGTCTTTACTGATCGCATCAATGCGTAAGTTTAGGCCATTATGTGAATTTTATATTAAATTAAATAGTTCGGGGAAACTGGCTTCACATCCTGTTTTCTTATTAATATGATGCTTTCTAATACAGACTGCTTGTCACTGAATGATTTATTTATTAGATGTAACCCCGGTGGGCAGAAAAGAAAATAACCTGGAAACAGGTCAAAATGAAATATAAAAACATTGTCCAAATTGGTAAGTATTGTTTTCGGATATCATGTCTCCCATATGGGCCTTTTATTGTCATGCTCCAACAAGATGCATCTATTTTAAAGCTAATAAGAAGACTGCAGAAGCGAGAAGGACTGGCGCAGGGATAACTGAGCCCCTCACCCAGGCTGTCGAGGAGCTGCAGTATCAGTGAATGGGGGCCGGCCGATGATGGAGGGGATTCCTGGGGGGACGTCATCAGAACCGGCCACCTCCCAGGAGGAGCACACCCCACTTGTCCAATGTATTTTGCCTAATAGTCAGCACTTCATGTATCCAGTATGACCTATTGCTGTTTCCTAGGCTTATTTAATATTAAATATTCAATTGGAATCACTTTATTATAATTATCATCTTTTTAATTACCATATTAAAAACTCCTTGTGTGTTAAGTGTTGCTTTTACGCGAAAATGACCAATTTGTCAACCTCTTAGTTCATGGTGGAGTACTGCTGCTGGGAGCAGCCACCACTCATAGATGCTGATACTGCTGCTGGAAGTCGTTATTTCATAGTCAGGGTTTTAGGCTATTAATTAAGCCCACAGCCAGTAGCCTATTTTGTTTTCTATAGGAGGATGATGAACAAACACTCTCGGCCATAGAGGAGCCACCAACACTCTCTACAGAGGTAAAGCCTTTGCCGTGATCAATTTCAAATTATTCAACCTACAGTCCAGTCTTCCCTTAAGTTAAATGAATATGTACTTCAGGCTGATAACGAGGTAGATGCTGAGGAGCCTGCTACAAGCTCCAACCAATACAGCAATGTAAGAAATAATCATAGTTTATGCGTAAATGGGCCAAACTCCATCAAATGCTGAACATGGCTGCTTTGTTATTTTAGATGTCGGCAAAGGAACTCTACAGGTCCATCTGCAGCGCCAGATAGCCAAGGCTGATCTGGAGATGGAATATTTAAAACTTAAAATTGAGGTAAAGAAATGATGTGCAGAACAACCTGTCAGTGATTCCATTATTGTATCTTTAATACAACGTTTCTCTTTTCAGGCAATGAAGCAAACAGTGGGCAAATTAATTTAAAAAATAACAAATAAAAATAAAAAAAAGTGAAAAATCTGTCAACTGTATTTTTTTAATTGAAATGATTGAGAGATATTTGATCACACACATCTGCCATGTCAACCTGCTGCTGAAAGGGAGGAGCCGGTATTGGCTCATAATGACTGGAGTCAATTCATTGCGCAATGTGGCAAATTGTGAAGACTGTGAAAATTGTGTGTATTTCTCCCAAACTATAAGTTGTGAAATATTACTTTTTTAAAGATAATATTAAGATAATTTAAGGCAACTGTAAGTGTAATTTTTATTTTATATAAACTTAAAACATTTAAGAATATCACTAAGGGTGCTTTCACACCTGTACCGTTTCAAGCAGTTGTTCCGATACAGGGAACGTTTCCCCCTCAAGATCGGAACGTTTGGTACATGTGAACACAGCAATCGCGCTCTGAAACGGTACAAAACAAGCGATCCGAGATCGCCTAGGAGAGGTGGTCTCGGCCCGATTCCAATCGAGACCTGAAACGGTTCATTTTTTTTATTTGTAGTGAGAACATAATCCACACAGCAACCGATACAACTCCATTCATTGTGCATGTGCGACCGCGGCGCAAGGAGAAGAGTCGGTGCAGCCTCCACCACCTTCTCTCCTGGACATGCCGAGATGTTGTCCCAGCACGGCACAAATTAAACATTGTATGAAATTAAACAATGTTCATTTCGGGCAGGGTTTGCGCAGCGCAAACCCTGCCCGAATTGAACAGCAGCGCAAACCCGGCTGCGGCAGGCGGCCTCTCGTCCGCTGCCCGGCTCCGCTCTGCGCCGAGCGCATAAGCCTGATTTATGGTTCCGCGTTAAATCGACGCAGTGCCTACGCCGTACTTTACACCGTAGGCTCTACGTTGGTGTAACGCGGAACCATAAATCAGCCAAAGCCAACGGCTGCAGTCTGCGCTGCGCTGAAAGGGGCGTGTTGTTTATCCCGGGGTGCAGAAGAGGAAACTCCTTCCGCGTTCATTTGACCAATCAGAGAGCAGCTGGTTAGCGCATGGAATTTGTTATCAGCTTTGAAACGGTACAGACGTTTGCCTTGTGAACACAAACTCCACGAACGAGAAACGGAACAACTGTATCGATTCAGCCCCTGAATCGGAACAAAACAAACGGACCACAGGTGTGAAAGCACCCTAAAATATTTTTGGGTAATCAGTTACAAAAAACCTTTTGGGTTCTGTGAACTTATTAGGGTTTACAGTGTATGAGATTAAACACTGCCTCAAAGAAGCAAGCTTTCTGGAACAACAACAGAGCTGAACTGACAGCAGTCCAAAAAGAACTCAGGAAGAAATTAAGAGAGGCACGAGAACAACATAGCCTACGCATCAGAGAAGCTTTTGCTAACAAGAACTCAAAGCAACTGTGGGACTCTATGTGAGAAATAACGAACTTGAATTCCAACAAAAGGGAAATTAACGTACTAAACGAACTGGGAAAAGCAAATTAACTCAATAGCTTTTATAAGCGGTTTGATTGTGTAACGAGTGGTGGTGTTGAGGAATGCAGGGAAATGTTAACATCATGTGATCCAACAGTCAGAATTGTGATTGATCCAGATGCTGTGGCTAAAGTTTTTAAAAAATTACACACTAAGAAGGCCTGTGGGCCAGATGGCATTTCAGCTCTTCTTCTGAAATCCTTTGCTGATGAATTAACTCCAGCCTGGAGTCCTTTGTTCGAGCTGTCTGTTGACACACACACTATTCCTAAGATGTGGAAAAAAGCTGTCATTATTCCGGTTCCGAAAAAACCTTGTCCACAGGATAATAATGATTTCAGACCAATAGCGTTAACATCTACTGTGATGAAGGCACTTGAACGCATTATTGTGGGGAAGCTGAAAGGTGAAGTGCAACATCTTTTAGACCCCCGCCAATTTGCATATAAGGATGGCTTAGGCACTGATGACGCTTTGAACACAATAACACACTTAGTTCTAAAACACCTTGAAAATCCTACTGCTTATGCAAGAGTACTGTTTATGGATTTTACATCTGCATTTAATACTATACTCCCTCACATTTTGTTAAGCAAATTAAAGCACATGGAGGTGAATCCTTACATAATCAGATGGTACTTTTCATTTCTCACAGGTAGACAGCAACAGGTGAAAGTCCACTCAACTCTCTCCGACATACAGGTTATCAATACTGGTGCTCCCCAGGGTTGCGTCAGTTCTCCTATTCTTTTTACATTATATACAAACGACTGTCGGAATCACCACTCAAACAACTACATTTTTAAGTTCTCAGATGATACGGCCATACTGAGTCTTCTGACAGGCAGCTCAGATATTTCTGTGTACAAATCAGAGATAAAAGAGACTGTACATTGGTGTGAGGAACATAGTCTGGTTTTAAATGCTAAGAAAACAAAAGAAATTGTGTTTGACCCCAGATGCATCGGCGATCATAGCCCTGTTTTTATTGGTGAAGAGAGAGTTGAGCAGGTAACAGTATTTAAGTATTTAGGCATTTGTTTTGATTCTCATTTGCAATGGGCTCATCATGTTGAGTATATCTGTTCAAGAATCAGTCAACGCCTGCATTTTCTGCGTAGGCTCAGGATCCATGGAGTTGATAAACACATAATGTTGTTGTTCTACAGAGCAACCATTGAATCTATTATCCGTTATGGCATCGCAACTTGGTTTGGTAATTTGACCGTTAAATTTAGATCACAACTCCAGAATTTGATCAAAAGGGCAGGGAAAATAATCGGTCTGCTGCCCCCATCCACTCTCCAGGAGATTTTTGAGCAGACAGTGATGAAGCAAGGCCAAAAAGCCATTGCTGACCCAAACCACATCCTGCATAAGGAGTATGTGCTAATGCCTTCAGGCAGAAGATTCAGGCAACCCATGTGTAAACTGAACAGGTATAAATTCTCATTTGTCCCACTATCAATTAAATTACTGAACAGTAGGAGATGAAGTGTGTGTGTGTGTGTGTGTGTGTGTGTGTGTGTGTGTGTGTGTGTGTGTGTGTGTGTGTGTGTGTGTGTGTGTGTGTGTGTGTGTGTGTGTGTGTGTGTGTGTGTGTGTGTGTGAGATTGGGAGTGACGTGAGGAAAGAAATGTGCAATAATGTGTAGGTTTTTCTGTGTGGGTCAGTGCAATAATGTGGACATTTGTGCAATATGTTTAGTCGGGCTTTGCAACTATGTGTAGGTTCTTTTGTGTAGGTCAGTGCAATAATGTGGACATCCGTGCAATTAGTTCAGTCGGGCTCTGTGCAATAAGTTTCTTCTTCTATTGTGTAATGGGTTTTCTGGGAGTGGGAACTGATGTGGGTTAATTATAGTGTGGTTGATTCTATGTTTGGGCAAAGACTTCAGGGTTGTTTATATGTTTGTTGGAGTATGATTGTCGCCGTGCCTCGTGTCCAAGACAAATTTCTCCTAAGGGAGACAATAAAGATCCATCTTATCTTATGTATGGATGGAGAAGGTTACTCAAATAAATCAGGGATTCTGCTGAAAAACGGTAGCGCTCTCGCAAATACTCATCGGGGAAAGCCAAAATGTCATATCGTGGTCTTATCACCCTCTCACAGTGAATTGCACGGACAATTTGGGCTTTTATGTGTAACAAGTTGCAGCAGCCCTCCTGAATTTGCGCTTAAATACCCGAACATAACTGGGTTATCTGAACAAAACCTGAAAAAAACCGGCATAAAACCTACCCCCTACCAGGTTATGTTCAGAGCCTATGTTACCATGGTGACTTACTTAACCTGACCATTTTGGAACGGAAATCCCAGGTTTACGATTTACCCTGGGTTAACATACCCAGTTTAGCCAGTAAACTTCCTTCTTGGAATACCCCCCAGGGTTAACCACTAAGCCACTGTGCTGTCTTGTTGATGTTTTGCTCAAATATCAACAGACGTGATATGATCTAGAAATTGCTTCAGGATCTTTGTCAGGACACTAACACATTAAAATAGTTGTTTGTAGAGACTGCAGGCAGGCCAGTAAGTGAAAAAGAGAAGAGACTGCAGTGTTTGGTAACAACAGATAGTGTAACTTTTGACGCCAGGGGGTTGCTAGATACATTATACATTATACAGCTTTACAAGGGTACAGCCCCCCACTCCTCAGGTTACAATTTTTAGCATAAAGACCTGCTATCTTTGTGAAATGGATAACATTATGTTCCATCTATTTCCATTCGCTAAGCCTATTGTTACTGCTGCTGAATAGAAACAGGCTTTATGAAAAGTAACTATTTATACAAACAATATTATCATAAATCAACATTCTTTAGCCACAAAACAAATATTCTGTAGGTGCAAACACAAACAAAACAAATTAAAATCTTGAAATTATTGCACATTTGATATGTTGTTCCTTCCAAAAAGTTGATGATTTGTGTGACGAAGCAATCTCGTCACTGACAAATGCGCTACGGACCACTGAGAGCATCTACATGCACACACACACACGCGCACACACACACACACACACACACACACGCACACACGCACACGCACACACACACACCTGTTTATTCTTATGGGGACCAGCACGGTTGCCCAAAGTCCAACGGGCACATTATTATCCAAACCACCCACACTGTAGTTCCATCTACCACCCCTAGTCAAATGTGAGGGTGCACACTGAATATTTGGCTAGGCTAACAATATGTGTTTCGGTAACTTACCATCTCCCTCCGTTGACACTGGTGGTGGAATTCAAAACCCCCAACACCCAATCCGGGTTTAAGACGCCAAGCCTTTCGCCAGCTGGTAGGGGGTCCATTACGTTACTAAATTTCTTTTCTGAAATGATGATGAGTATTTTTCTGTATTTTGGTTAAAGGAAAAAAAGAAAAGACCTGATTTATGGAATTAGTAAACAAGCCTAAAGGGAGGGGCTTACAGTATTTACAAAGGGCTGAAATACCTCAGGGAGGAATGTGTTGCATGGCTGGCAATGGGAAGGACCTTAAACGTTAATGTCTAAACGTTAAATGTCTTTGCCCTGGAGTTTTTCTCTTGTCATGACTATACCCTTTTTTTGTTTTTACAAAGAATCACGTCACAATTTGATTTTATATGTATGCATATATATTAAGGCTGGGACTTTAGCGCGTTAATTTCGATTAATTAATTACAGAAAAAATAGCGCGCTAGAAAAAATAGCGCATTTTAATCGCATTAGTTTTTTCCCCTCGGAACGTTTCTCACGGGACGACTTTCCCACGGACGGCGCACCAACCAACGTGCATTGAGTGTTACAGTGAAGTGCGGCCGTCGTCATAACACAAGCTGTTACCACACATGTTAAAGATGAATGTAGGAGCCGCATTTAAGTTTATTTACTATTTTTGTTGTTTACGAACAAAATATGAAGTGTGTGCCTTCCTCCCTCCCCAGGTGGAGGACGGCGCTAGTCTTTAAGTTGGTGGTGTCGTATGACGCAAAGGGCAGAGACAGCAGCGAAACCGTCATTGACTGCAGCTTCAGGATCGGCAGGGGAATGGGACCCTCTGACAACCACTGTTAAAGCAGCACTATGTAACTTTTCCACCTTAAAGGTATTGTGACATAATTTTGAACATGCTTTTAACACTATTAAAAGTCTTGGCCAATATCCCTCAAATGTGTCTAAAAGGGTGTAACAACAAAAACTTCACTCCAGTACTCCATGCCTGGCTTCTTTTATGACGGTGTTTTTTGCCTGTGAAAAACGCGTCCTTTTCCCCCTTTCCTGTCAATCATTGCCCCGCTCCTCCTCCCAATCCCCCCCCCCATCCTCCACTCCTCCTCTCCCCCAAACTCCCCGCACACAGCAGACAGTGGATCAATGGTATGTGATTTTGTCTTGCACACCGTCCACGGGCTGAGCCTCGATCAGAAGGACTCAGGCACCCGACCACAAGCGGTCTTCCGTACGCCACATTTCCCACGCCCGCCGCTCGGACGGGGATTCGGCGCTGAGCTCTTCCCTCTTCGCTCGCCGCTACTGAGCTGAGTTTCTTTTCCTCCGCTTAGTAATATGCTTATGCAGCGGGTTGTCTCGTCTGATCTGAGGTCGTAGGCGAAAAAAAAAGCAGAGCGCGGGTGGAGAGGAGAGACGTCTCTCTCCCTCCAGCCCGCGGCTCAGCGCTGATGGGCAGGGAGCTGGGTGGAGGGGGCGGTGATTTAGCAGCCCTTTACGTAACGGTTCGCCACCAAACCAGATGCGCCGTTTTTGCATAATTATGCGGAAAATCCCAGAAAGCACACAATACACTGAATGTTAAAAGTTCGTTTTTTTTGGGTGTAATTGATGTCAAGACACCCAACAAAACACAAAAAATCAAGAAAAATTTGTTTTTCATGTCACAATACCTTCAATATCATATTCCCAGAGTCATTGTGATGGTACATCAACTTCCAACAGATTTAATGACACCTCTGTCATGGTCTGAGGGGGTCTGTATCACCTTCACTGGCACTATGTAACTATGAGGAGCATGGTAGGAACCCTGCCACACTAAAAAACTACACATTTTTACGGCTTTGACTGCTTTACGGCATACGTCACTTCCCCCTCCTTCCCGATTCCCGTAGTCGAGACGAAAATGGACGGGGCGTGGAGCGCAAAGCTCAGGAGAAGCTGGTAACCCGTTGCTGTGTTGTAGCTGCAGCAGCTCCAAACAACAGACGTGGGGAAAAGATTGCTAATGGTTTAACTTTTCACCGCTTTCCTGCTTGGAGGAAGAACCACGGAGGCCAAGCATCTGAGATAACAGAGTAAAAGAGTGAAAGAGTCGTCGGCTCGGTTGGATCGCGGCTGTAACGACCAAACATAACCTTCCACACAGTATATCACAAACAAACACTCACACAAACCTGGATCGGATCAAAACACGGGTTTTATTCCCCACTTCTCCAGCTAAACGCAGTTGCTGGCCAGCTCTCTGCGGTGCGATTAACCCCAATCTTCAGATAAAACTAGTTTGTTGAGGAAAAGATATTAACTCTATTTGTAGCTGCAGGGGGAAAAAAATAATCTCACGAGGAAAACAAAAATATTGCTCACGCCTCAGAGCCTCTTCAGCATAATATAGCAGTCAAAAAAAAGAGAAGTAAGAGTAATACAAAACATGTACTGTATGTTGTACTATTATACAAATTTATTGAAACACATGGCGAGTCAAACATTTACCAAAGCAGCTGCCAAACACTCCTAAACAAGGTAGCCGAAGACGTCGGTTGTGCAGAACTGCGGCAGTAAATCCTCATCGGAGCTACACTCTTTGATAGGGATTTCATATGAACCCAAACCGTTAATAATCATCATTTTCTCCATATACCACTCCCTGGCTTCCTTGTTTAAGGTATCCCGGTAAATTCCAGTTCCTTTAGTTTCCAGCAGTTTAACATCTTTTTTTTTGCGTTCCGTCTGTTCACTTGGTGAAACAGAAAAGTAGTTTTGAAAGTCTGTCCTCTATCATTCGCTATCAAAACCAATGCACGCGACGGGGACAGGATCTTTCCGGCAGTATGTGCTGGTGCTCATGGGAAACGTAGTGTTCTTTCTGGTAAAGCACTACAGCTTTTGTCCAAAGGAGCCGCCAAACTCAACAAAAGCTGCAAGTTACGTAGTGCTGCTTTAGAACTCAAGGGCTCTAATTTCATCTTTATTTAAAGTGTGTTATTTTTACAATAAATTCTAAGCATCAGGAAATCAGCCTTTCCATGTGGCAAGTAAAGAAACAAGTAAAGCTCATTAGATTTTGCCACTACAATTCGTCAATGACGAGCTGTGAGTCTTAACTGGAGGACTTTTTGAGGATTAAAGGAAACAGACAACTGAGTGAAATATTGCTATTTGCTTTATCTCTGTTCAGGCCTCTAGAGCAACAGACAGGTGTTCTTCTGAAAAAAAAAAAATCTATTTGTTAAATCTCTGCTCAGGCCTCTGAAGTTACAGACAGGTGCTCTGTTTTCTAATGTGTTTCCATGTTCTGGAATGTAATTGAAACAGTTGAAAGTATTTTGTTATATTTAAGTGTTGTTTACAGAAGGTCCTTGACTATAAGCTACCTGTGTCATTCAATGTGCATACTGCATATATTTAATTTACTGCACTTTATATAGCAAATTGCACTGATTTGTTCTTGGTGAAGCACCACCTTGATAAAAATAAACTGTTTCATAAATTGAACATATGTTTTCACTAGTCAATCATTCACTCGTATACAAAAATCCATTTGAAACAATGATGACCTGATTGATGAGCTATTGATAAGGAAATGATAACACTTCTGTTCACTTTTTGAAAATCTTCTATGTAAATCATTGGCTGCGTCCGAAATTCCATACTTCCACCCTAATGAGTATGCAAAACAGTATGTGAGATTTTTTAGTGCGTCCGAAACATTAGTACGTACTCAATAGTATGCGCTATCCATACTCATTCTGGAGAAATGTATTAGTGTGGATTGATGGACACTAGCTAAGCAGAAACTTCCCACAATGCAAAGCAGCGGTGTTTGGTTGCTAAGTGATACGTATATGTCATAAGTATTCAATTCAATTCAATTTACTTTATTTGTTGAACAGGGACCGTACATATTAATAAACACATGTGTAAATATGCATGGTTGTAGCCACAGTATAATATTAAGTATAATAATATTATTATATAATATTAATATTATAATATTCGTATATAATAATATTATATAATGTCATCTTGTTTCGACCAGGATAAACGGGAAAGAGCGGAGCGGAGTGCTGCTACTGCTGCTGTGACACGTCACTTCCTCCCAACAGCAGGAAGTGACGTTTGCGCTCTTAATAGTACGTCCGAATTAATGCATTCTACTGATATTTACTCAAAAGTGTGCCGAACTTAAGTATACTTTTTAGTATATACTGTTTAGTATGGCATTTCGGACGCACCGATTGTGTATCCAGTGTTGTGCATGAACGAGTTCAAATGAACGCGTTCATTTCTGTTAGAACGTTGAACTGAACGCATCATATTTGCAAATAAAGAACTTGAACGTCAAACTGGAATTTGAACTGTTCAATTATGTGAGTTTCAGCTTCACTGTTTAGGTCCAATTATTACAAAATAATCCTCCTCATTTCACCAGCGGGCGGCGCGCACATTTAAAATACTCGACGAGACAACGACTTCACACTACATTACCCACAATGCAGCGCACACACTAGCATAACAACGGGCACCAGCTCCATGGCAACGGCGGCCCGAGCCCGGTGCAGACTTTGCGATGACCAGTAAAGAGAGACATCGCGGACGCAGATGATGCCTCCGCTTATCATTATCTGCGTGAATTTTACACATTGTCTCCCAAAGAGTCCGACGGTAAACATCTAACCTTTCTGTGCAAATTGTGTCGACCTGCGCTGAGAAAACAAGTCAGAGCGTCTGCCTCGTCAACTTCAAATTTGAAACGTCATGTGGAGTTAAAGCATCAGTCCAGTGTGAGAAAATATGTGCGAGTCCTTGACAATCAAAAGAAGTCATCAGGAAAGACCAAGAAAAACTCCCTGCCAACAGCCCCAAACAACTCCAGTCACACTGCCTGCAGCCTCCAGGGGGTTGATTTCCCAGCAACAGGTAGACACACTGATAATGGACTACATTGTTGGAGATTTACAGCCTCTGAGTGAAGTTGAAAAGCCACCAGGACAATACATGATTGTATACAGTGAACAGTATTAGGATAGGGTGGCGTTTAAAAAGAGTTTAAAATACTTTATATTAAATACCTTATTTTTCTTCATACTTTCTTCCTTTTTTTCTTATTTATGAGATCTGAACTGAAAAGTCATATTATTTCCATCTTTCTGCTATAAGTCACAGGAAACCACACCATGGCACAAATTCAAAGCCATTCAGCGATGGCTATACTGTTGTATTGTTTTGCGCGTCTTGTCCATGTGTTCGCCACCAGGCCCTGAACCGTTAGAGGCTAAAAGATATTCCTCTACAGTCAACATGAATTTGATATACAGAGATGGGCACAATGTTTGACCCCGTCTAAAGCCATGCCATCAGCTTGTTTTGTAACTAAGCGCAGTAATGTGAGAGGAACAAAGCAGCATTGTCCTGAACCGAGCCCTTGCCCCAGAACAGCCGACAGACCAAACAGTTCACATAACTGCCATTAGTGGACAAAGATATTCTGTATTATTGCAGAAACCTCTGTCTGGGATGAAGTCTACGGTAAAGAAAATAACTGTTTTACAAAAATCAACACAATCAAAGGTACTGAACCATTTTCATTAGATATTGATTAACCCGTAAAATGTTGATGTAATGGACAATAAATTAACCATGACAAGGCTGACTTGTAAATGTCTCTGCAATTTAGTTTTGAAGACCACACCGCTTTGCGCTGTTACAATATATCACGTTCAGTCAAAGGCATGGCTGTAATGCCTCTGAGTAATGAAATCTTTGAAGATGGTTTTACAGCAGCCCAAAGAGAGGCTGTTAACCTTGGGAAAAAGCCTGGCAAGGACTGACAAAGACAAAGTTTTATTGCAAGCCCCGCGTCTGCGAGGAGTTGACCCACAGTTGTAATCTGTGCATCTGCAAAAATAAACAAAAGAACAAAATACATATAGTTATTTTTATTTTTCAAGGCTTACCTTTGGTTATTAACATTTTGTGTGTGACAAGACTTTGCTGTGGGAGCTCAGAAATTGCGCCGTTAGTGGGTTATTGCACCCTCCAGTTCACATCACAGACCAGCAGATAAACACAGCAAATTATGGCACCAGAATGAGAGTAGATGTCTGCTCAAAGACCTTTTATAGGATGTAATTTTCACAATACCCAAAACACAGGTCTTGAATGGAACAGATAATCTCAAATATTCACATTGAAATGGGATTTTCATTTTTCACCTTGGAAATAGATTAAAGGAGGCATTATACCATTTTTTTCTCATGACACAATTTCCTCATGTTTTATAGAAATTTTGTTTGGCCAAAATACAACAGATATAAAATGTCATTGCACTATTTGCTGCCTTGTCTTAACAGCCCTATTCCTATTCTTGTGTTTAGCCCTTAGACTCAACAACAAACAACGCTGATGCACCATATTAGAGAGCATGGAGTACCCAGCCCAAGAGATCACAGTACCACGAAGCAAATTGAAATAAAATAATGGACTGACAATGCGATAACATTGTAAAGATTTTTTTCTGAAAGAAAAACTGTGTTTGAGCTGCAGTACTGGTGTCTGGTGCGTGTCCTCTGGTCCCAGCATGCTACTGCTTATAAAGAAGGAAAGCTCATTAGTAAAGCGATTGCAGCTGGTTAAGCCTCTTCTTGTGGCGTTTAGTGATGGATGAATTCTCGCAGATCCGGGTGATTAACCCGGATCATTGGGAGGACTCAAAAGTCACGAATCCCAAACTCTCAGGGATCTAATCAGAGCATCTAAACTGCTTCTCACTTTAGGGGCGTGAAGGATGACAAATCATTCACATAAGTTTTTGATTTATTCACAACTTTCCATCTTTCCTTTACATTACAATGTTGAAAAAGAGTAGCCAGAATCGCTATGCTCCAGGATTCATCTTATTTCCTGTAACTGATAGCTTTTGTGACCTCCTTCTGTGCTGTCATATATTTCTGCCCAAGCTGATAGCATGTAAGCGCTACTGTTGGCGTCAGAGCGACTGCTGATCTGGAAGCCTGCAGACTTACCTGAATCCTTCATGTCGGTGCACTGACGCACTGCTTGAATGAAACATTGCAATAAAAAGCGCTGTTTAAAATGAACCTTTTGTGTCTTCAATTATTAAATTATTTAAAAGTGTAAGTTATAGAGCGCGATGTAACACAGAGGAAAATATGCCTCCTTTAAAGGTAGGGTCCCTGATTTTTGAGAGCTAGCAAGATTTGAAAGTGGCACCTCCTCTAAGCCCCGCCCCCTCCTCCCCCTCCCGTCAGCGCTCCGTCCAAAGCCACGCCCCCACAAATTTTGGGGAACGCACATTTGCAGGAGTCCAGTTTTCCAGGACATTTTTGGACAGCACATTTTCAACAAAACTACCCCATGTCTCATTCACCTGTAAGCGAGGCCGGTTTTAGGGGGGGGCAGGGGTGGGCTGTGCCCACCCAAACGTGCGTCCTGCCCACCCAATCAAAGTTATGGGGATCCTTTATTTTTTTATAATTTAATTTTTTTATAAATATAAAAAAATATCACAGAATATCTGTACTGTTTCTGATTGGGCGGGCACTGTGCATCATTTTTAGACACAACAATGAACACATACCGCAAAAGTTGTGTCTCGGCGGAGGGACCCGACGTCCCAGCAAAATGAGCACAACAGAGAAGTTCAGAACAGCACACAGAGCACACACTGAAGGCTGATTTATGGTTCCGCGTTACACCAACACAGAATGGTGCGCGTCGCCGCGTACCCTACGCCGTAGGCTACGCCGTACCCTGCGGCGTAGCCGTGCCTCCAGAGCCTGCACAGCACCGCAGCCACCGGTGCTCCGCTACTGGGGGTCTGCCACGGACCCCTATACTGGGGGGTCCGTGGCAAACCCAGCGCAGAATCGCACTTTGGCTTTCTTTTTTTAGCCTTTTTAGCAGGGCGAGGCGTTACATCCGACGTGACCGCCCGACCGCGACCCAGCGGTGAAGCCTAGAGCGGCGGGGGCCCTCCAATGTCAGGCCGCGGTTGCCATTCGGTCTGGAGGAGCAGGGAGGGGGTTACACTGGAACACTCTGAGCCGAGGACGACCCGTGGGAAGCGGACACGGGGGCTGGAGGCAGGCTGGAAGCAGAGTGGCAGGCTGGAAGCAGAGGCTAGAAGCAGAGAGACGAGTGCGCGCATGGGACGGAGGGGGGCATGGGCGAGGCTTAAAATGAAGGCATCTGATTGGTTCTTTCCCCCCTGCCAAGCCTCTGGTCCCCTGACCAATCCGTTTCATTCGGTACGCAAATAACAGATTGGTCAGAGTTTTTACAGGATTAAAGCTTTCAGAGAGATCAGATTTTTTTCTTTCCATTTTCTGAACACATTATTCACTGGTTACTCTCAGGATGGAAGGACCATTTCACCCAGTATAACAATAAATGTTTTTGAATACGATCACAGACTATACCTTTAATGCCAGTAACACCTGCGGTAAGCAGTCAACCATGCTGACTAATTTCACATCCAAAGAAAAGCGATGAATCAGAGGCAACACATACATTTTATGGAGTGGAGACATAATGTTTATGCATTAATGCAACAAGCAAGTAAATTCAGAGACATATATTTCCTGCTGTGTCATCAGTAACGATCAAGTTGTAGTATCACTAAGTTTATGAATGTATGATTGTGTTTGTGAAAAGGTGAAAGAACAGAAAACACAAAGGAAATGAGATGCAGGCATTTGGATAATACCATCCTAAGAGTTAGACAACAATTTATTTACAATAGGCAGCTCTATTGAGATCAGTGTTAATGTTTGAACAACTGCGTGTGGCAGATCCAGAGCAGCACCAGTGCTGTAATCCTCTGTCCAAAGCTTGGCTGCTCAGTGGAGCAAAGTACCGTTTCCTGTGCTTTACACGTGTCACAGCCTCTTTTTTTAAAGCCAGCGTAACACTTTAAATTCAATTTTTAGCCCAGCTGCACTTTATCATGGAAATATTATTCTTCCATATTAGTCCCCAGAGAGTCTGTATGTAATGCACCAAAATCCTATTATTAAGGTTGACTTGACGAGTGCCTGAAGGACAGTCTGATTCCTTCAGAGAGATGACTCGAGCGCATTTGGGCTCATATGATCTGAATGGCAATTGTGAGTTTAGTTGAGTAGTGTGACTTTTTTGAAAAGGAATAAAAGCAAGAAATGATGGATGAGGAAAAGAAAATACTTTCCCCTCCTTTTTTATTAGTATATGTTGACTAAAAGAAAACATACTTCTATTAAACTTCAAGCCACATTATTTTAAGCTGAAATGAACTACCATTCATTTCTTTCTGCTCCTTGTCTTCATTCATATTCCTCAGCACCTCTGCACACCTGGAATCCCAGTTTTCACTTTGCCACATAAGAGTGACTGGATATTTCTTATCCTGACTCTCGCTACTCTCTACAGGCCTGTTTTTGGCTGCTTGGATAAGGACACAGTTGGGGTCTATATTTTCACTTTCCTCTCGCACATCTCCTTCATTACCAGTGGAGCATTGTGAGAACACCTCTCACTGCGGTTTTTAAAAATGCCCAATTCCCCCCATGTGGTTTTATTTGTTTAAACTTGAATGGTTGCCAATTGCATTCTTGCTCATTTAAAACACACCTAGTAGTTTTCTTGTTAAAAAAGTTGATTGGACTTGGAAATGTGGTTTAGACTGTTTTTATGGCTTTTAAGACTTGTGGTGTTTTAAAAAAAAAAAAGGCCCAGTCGAAGTTAACTATCAGTCCGGAGGGTAGCATTCCTCGGAAGTTTAGAAAGAAAGATTAGTACACTCTATGTAGAAAAAACACATGTGACCACATGGAGGCAGCAAATTACAAGAAAGTTAATGTGTCAGGTTCATAGATTGTATAAGAACTGTGATGTCACAGGTTTTTTAAAGCATGCTTTTGAAATCTCCTTTTCTGCGTACTGTGTGGCACTATGTTGCAGTTGTCAGAACGAATAGGCTGGGTTGAAGCATGCCCGTGTTATTTCGGTCACAGTTAGCAATTTTAGCTTGGCTGGCTAAGCTCATGTTGAGCTATAATGCTTAGTAGGAGCCTATAAACCTATAAACAGGATCATTAGCGAGGCAGATTAATGATTGCACAGAATCGAATTACTCACCCCTTCGGATTCAGTGGGGGCGGACTAATTTTTAGAGCCAGCCCCTAGTGGTTAACTCAAAAATGGCATCTTTTCTTACTTCCACATTGGCTTTAACCTGTAAGTGCCTGGTCCAGCCCTGGTGTGAGATACAACGAAGAACTCCACTACTGGGACCAAGTGGTATTAAGAGAGATGGTGGGCCATCCTCATTCACAAGCACATTACAGTAAGTGGCTCTTCTGGCAACACGGCAGATCTTTCTACCCCTCTCTACCCACCTCTCTAAGTACTTTTGCGTCCTGGAGTAGCTTTAAAGTTTAAAAAAAGGGAGACAGAGAAAAAAAACTTGAATTCTCTGAGATTAAAAAAACAAAATCAGTACAAAGAAAAAAAATACTTTAAAAAACAAAACAAACGCACAAAAAAAAGCAAGGAAACACATAGAGATGGGAATAGTAGTTTGATTCCGTGGAATCAATAATACGCCTGGCTAACGATCCCATTTATAAGTTCTGCCAACATCTGATGCATTTGCGTGATGACGTCATGTACACATAAAGCAGCGTTAAAGCAGAAACGCTCCAAAGTTTGGTTATATTACACAAAAAAGGACAATACTAGGGCTCGGTGCAACCATAGACTGCAATGGACAAAGCATTCGGTCACATGACCCATTGGTTTCTGAGGATTAGTTTTGAAGCCTGTTTTCCTTCGTACGGAGCGCAGCCATGTCACTCAGCAAACCATCGGGAATACATCCTCTGCTATCAATCACAGTTAGCGTTGTTCCCAGCTCTTTCAGCCGAACCCCGCAGAAATTTCTGCAGATCTGCCGTCAGACCTTTACAGCAGGATATACTATTTAATATATTGACTGGACTGTGAAATCAAAAATGACTCCAGATTTACTCGATACTGGGTTCGTACCAATGGATACTTGCTTTGCTGTGTGCGAATAACGCACAGCGATTGGATGAGCTGACTGCCAAACAATCATATTAGAAATAAATGTAATGCTTGATATAAACTCTCTTGGCGTGTTACAAAAAAATGAATCCCTTCAGAGTTGTCATGGATGTGAAATTGAACGATTGAGACCAAAATGTTTCTTTAAACCAGGCTGTGCGTATGTTTATTTCTGCTCTAAAGTGGGACATTTTAACATGGGTGTCAATGGAGATTGACTCGCTTTTGGAACCAGCCTCTAGTGGTGTTGGGCTCAGCCCATGTGAAAGTATGATGATGAATTCATACTATGTGCGATCGGAGGAACATTACATTGTCATCAAATTCCAGCAAAGCCAGACCCGGCCTCCCCCCTGGAGTTTATGGCCCTGTTGCTATCTTCTCGCTCAGGCCAATTTATAACCCTTGCGGCCTGGTTCGAGACGGCCCGCATATGACCCCACTACACGGCCCCCAGATCAAAAAGGACCCACGGAAACAGAACTCAGGTTTATGACACCTAGAGGGGGGTCAAAACAGTGAATCAGCAGAATTTCTGCCAGGGAACAGACTCCCCAGGGGTTACGGCACCTGGGGGGGTCAGACACCCGGAGCCCGAACGCCAGACCTCAACCGGCCGGAGGAGTGGTTGGCACTGCCTGTTGATCAGTCCCACCCCCAAAGAGACTACAAAAAGGAGCAACCACCTGATGCTTCTCTGCTTTTTTTTTTGTTACTCGGCTTTTTTTCGTTTCTCTGCTTTTTGCGTTTTTCCGTTGCTCATTTTTTTGGCATCAGGCCAAAACTTGGAGTTTAGCTCCAAGTTTTCTTTTTCTTCTTTTTTTCTTCTTCCCTTTTCACTTTTTCATCTGCCCGGCCTTTTTGCCTGCTGGCAGAGGTGCAATTTTTCCTAGCCCGACTCCCACATCCAACCAGCGCAGCATCTGCCCAGGGCACCCTGCCAGCCGACTCCGTGGGCGCCACCGCGGTAAAACGGTCTTCCCCGGAGCATCCCGACATCGGGGCCCGGCGCCGACTGCCACAAAGGACCACTGGAGAGCTCAAACGCTGGTAATAGGGTCGCCGGTCCTGCAATCCTGCCTGTGTTCCTTTTCCTCAGAGTCGGACGGGGTGAGACGGAGTCCCCCCCTCCCGGGTGCGCGCAAGGAGCGTTATACTGCACCCACGGGCTGGACGCAAACCCCCTCCTCCTCCTCCTCAAACCGAGCGGCTGCTCTCTCACCTACTGCAAAGTAAGAGGCCAATTAGTGTCTGGGCAGATTTAGTTTAAAGTTTATTTCGGTTGTTTTGATCCTGTTTATTGAGTTTATGCATTGTGTGACGTGTTGATTGTATTGAACGCCTGTTTACGTGAGCTTTCACCGCCAAGTGATCGGACCGCAGCTCCCGACTGTATCTCAGAGCGGGTGGGGGTTACTCCCGACCCGGTTCTCGAGTGGGACCTGCGGCCGATCTACCGAACCGGCCGTTAGAGCTCACAAAACCCCTTTGGGTCCCCCGGCTGCGGTGTGACCACCTGCAGCCGCGCATCTGTGGACGCGTCGGAGATCCCGCAGGCACGGCGGTGCGACGTCCGAGCGCGGTCCGCCGACCCGCTCCTCCGCCCCCCCCCCCCTCTTTTCACTGAACCCGGTTGCGCGTCAGATCCACGTGGTGTTTCACCGTTGTTTTATCCGTGGTCTGTTGCGTTTTCCGTCATATTTCTCCCACGGCTGCACTGCCGTGATCTGCCTTCCGGGAGGCGTGTTCACGTAGCGCGAAGTAGCACGCCCTTCGGGCTACGTGGTCGCGTGACCCGCCCCCAGAGCGCGTGACGCGCAGCGTACGCTGCTCTGACGCATACACGCACACACACCCACACACACACACACACACACCCACACACACCCAGACACACACACACACACACAGTCTCCACCCGGAGGATCCGAAGAACTCCTCCTTTTCCTTTTATGATTTCTTGTCTCTGTTTGTGTGATTGAACCATCAGATTTATTCGAAGTGTTGTTTACCAACTGTTTGACACTGGTGTGAATAAATTTCTGATCGCAAAAAGTCGTCTCTGTTTATTCTGTGCATGTCTGCCGCCAAGGCTGGGTGACGAAGTGTGTGTTCGGACCTCCTTCCTTCAATTAATAACTGGGTATAGTAATTACTCTGAGACTGATTTTCTGCTGTTAAAAGTTATCATTTCTCTGCTTAAGGAACAGAGTGGTGCCCCGAGGATTTTATTTATCATATTGATCATTCAATTTGATAAATAGTCAACTTTATTAATTATTAATAATTATTAATACAATTATTAATAACCCTTCGATAACTGATCAGCCAAGCTACCTGAGTTGCACAACAGTGGTCAGTCGATGAATTGCAACAAAACGTATTTCCACATGAGCGTCAATGTGGAACTGAGATGGTTGGTACTTGGTTGCAACAGATGCAGAGCTTTGATCACATCAAAGCTCTGCATCTGTTCCAACCCCTGAAACATTTTCTGCATAAAAACTGTTAATGTCCAGAAGTTGATAATAATCTGAAAAAGTCCCTCTTTTTTAAGCTTAAGCCAACTTTGATTTAGATGAAGTTGAGTTCAAAATATTGGTGCATACTTGAAATTAAAGTGTTAATGTAACCAAAGTCATTTGTATTATATTTGTACAATATATAACTGGATGAAAATCAATAGGAGGTCTGATAAGGAATTGAATCGATAACAGATATTGGAATCAGGTAATTCTTATCAATTCCCATCCCTAGAATCACATGACCATTATTTTATATGAAGACAATGAATGAAAGAAGTGCAGGAGTGATAAACATGGCTGCATCATCACCTTATCTACATGAGTCAGTTTCTTTTCAATAGACCCAAACTAATTCTTATTCCAAAATATAATTAGGGCCTAAGCACTTACAGTGCGAAGGCCCTATTGTATCTGTAGGAATTCTTTTCAATGTTTTTTTTATTTTTCCGACGAAATGCGGGCCTTTTTGCCCCCCTAAACGTGCCCCAAAAGTCACCAAATTTTGCACGCAAGCCAAGCCTGGTGATAAATTTGATATTTAATGGTTTGCATTAATGGGCGTGGCCTAATGGCTCAACAGCGCCCCCTAGAAAACTTTGTGCCTCAAGCCCCACAATACGGTTTGACGTACATGCACGGAAATCGGTACACACAAGTCTCTTGGCGCCATGGCCGAAACCGAACAGGAAGTCGGCCATTTTGAATTAATCATGTAATTTTGGCGAAATTTATGCCATTCCTTCGGGCAGTTAATGCACCCGAACCATAACGTGCACCCAGGTGTGTTATACATCAAAATATGCGTCTCGATCCTGCGACGACGCGCATTACTTTTCTCAGTCAAAAGCGTTACCGTGGCGACGATAGATGCCAAAAAGCGCGTCCCCCCCTTCATCTGATTGGTCCGTATTTGATAGTTCCTACTTTCTGCCATAACTTTTGAATGGTTTGACATAAGGACTCTTGGGTGGTGTCATCGGACTCGGTTTTGAGTACTTGACCTTCATGGAATGAATTAACCCCGCCCCTTCTTCTGATTGGTCGATATCTGATAGTTCCTACTTTCTGCCATAACTTTTGAATGGTTTGATATAGAGAGTCGTGGGTGGTGTCATCCGCTAAATGTCCAGGCCTGAAGACATCTACATGCAAGTCATACAAGCGCTTCCACTGCAGCACGCCTGAACGTGCACAAGGGTGCAAAGGCCCGTTCATCGCTGCTTGCAGCTTTAATTTGAAATTGTTTCTGAAGGTATAATGCACAGAATGGGACCATTAATGTGGTATGATAAGGGTGATTCAATCTTGTATGTTGTGTAATTGCCTGACCTAAAAATAAATAATATGTGTGTCTGTATAAATTCCTTCTAGCAGTTTCTTTTTGCTCCTTTTTGCTCTAAAACACCTCTGCGTAAAATCCTCATTACCTCTTTCCGCACACAGAATTGTAACCTGTGAATATGGGTCACAAACAGCTGACAATCAGTAGGACCAGAGAGTTTTGTGGCAAATGCTAACATATTTCTGTGATATATTTAAGAAACACAAGTCCATTCTATCCTTCTATCCATCTTTCTAAAGATGGATGCAAACACATGCAAAATATGCTCTGTAATATTACCCCTTCTCTGTCTATTCATGTAGAATACATGTATGAAAAAGACCTACCAGAGTAATCTAAAATAAATAATAAAGTCGGTTGTCTGACTTTAATCAGACAACCTCAGTAAGTAAATCTCCAACTGTGACTTATTTGGTATAACTGACTTGATTCTCTGCTTTTCTTTTCAGTAAATTGTTGCCTAGAGGTTTCTTATCGCTCTACTGACATTCTTAACTTCATGGATATTTGCACAGAAAAGGGAGGAGAGAAAAATGTTCAACAGTACAAAAACTTGAAAGGCAAGAAAGAAAATGGATCTGCCACAGATGAGTTTAACTTTTTATTTTGAGAGTTGAGGGTTGACTATGGTGAAGGATCAATAAAAGGCTCTTATAGTTATATTTGTTATCCTGCTGTTATTTTGCTTTTGAAAACTGTGTTGCCAGAGGCCTTGTCAGGCCTTGACAGTTGAGGAAGGTGCACTAAAATCTACAAAAAATGACTGCAAATACCTAAAAATCTATCTGGAAAGACAGTGAATAGGACTTTAAGTAAAATGGAGACAAAACCTGAACATGTGGGAGAAAAGTCAGCTGCTAAAAATGTTATTTTTGTTCCTGTTTCCCTCCTCCAGTAGCCCACTACTAACAAGTATATCCCAACCCTTCAACATTTAGCAAGAACCTTGTAAATCTGAGCAACATTAAAGCTTGGCTACAGTAATTTTACTGTTGCCAATATAAATACCTGGGTTGGTGGCCAGGAGGCCCATTTTCAGATTGGAACTTGATAACATCAAAATGTAAGCCATGTGAGTTATCGAACATGTTGATGATAACCTGGTCACAGAAGGAGATAAAAACCTATGATAACAAGACAAGGAAGTGAATGAAAATGTAATAGTCATGCACCCTGACACGGTACTAGTGAGTGCCACCCGTAGGTCCAATCAGACATGGAAGTGCTGCAAAACAGCTATCATGAAAGAAGAAGCCCTTGCATGGCAGGTACCACCAGCAGATTCAAGAAGTCTTACCAGGAGCTACAAAAATGTCTGGTCTGAAGGTATAACTGAAGGATTTATTATGCCACCACAATGCCACCCCAATCCAGCACATCACAGCAGTATGTAAGATTCAGGCAAATATGACGTACAAGGAACACCAAAACCGAGAAACTGAAACAGTGTACAAGACATCAAAAAGTTAAACTCTGATCGTTGTGAATTAGAGTGGTAAGATCTTGTCAGACCTTTTTAAAGAGCATATTGCAGGTTAGGGTTTTTTCAAAAATTATACCTGACCATATGTGAAAATGACTATGTGAGAAGTTAATGTAGGATTTAATATGTTTTACAAGACATAAGGGCACGTATTCAGAGGAAAAAGTGGCTGATTTTAGCAAAGCTCCTACAAACGCTTTTTTTTTCGAACACCGCGTCATATGACGCAGCAGGAGGGAGACGTCTCCACAGCTCTGCCCCATCTGACTGCGCAGACCTCATACACACATAGCCGGGTATCTGCTAAACCAAAGATATTTTCCTACGCTTGGACCTGTCATCCACATGAAAACGAATGTTTAAAAAAACTCCGGGCAAAGTGAAGATTTTTGAAAACTCCGTTTATGTAGATGCGTGTAGACAGAGACAACCGGAGTTTCGCGTTTTCGAACGTCACATTATGCGCCAAAACAACAACAAATCTGCTCTGATTCTGACATCTAACGTGCGACCTTTGTTCACTACAGAACTACAGATGATCCACCATCTGTTCTTCAAGCTATTTATTAAATAAATGGTGTCTGCTCTTGACCACCGTTTACTGCGTTACACTGACGCAGAGTCTACGCCGTAGGGTACGCGGCGACACGCACCGTACGCCGTACCCTAGGGCGTAGGGCTGCGTCGATTTAACGCGGCAGCTCTGTGGTGGGACACGGGGGGAAGAACAGATGATCTACAGGTTTGGAATGCTTATGAATGTGGTCGAAAACGCATATCTTCGGTTATGTGTGGAAGGTTTTTTTTTTAACAACGATGTAATTTGGATACAAATTATTTTATAAACGAAGGGGGGGAAATACGGGGAAATATTCGGTTTTAATAAAAACCCGGCTATTTCGGATGTATTTAATCAGAAAAAAGAGAAGATAATAAGCTTGTTTTCTGTTTAGAAAGTACAAACGTAGACAGATTACAAGTACTCACCCATCTTTTAGGAGTAATTTTCGGAGTTTCTTTCA
This sequence comes from Cololabis saira, assembly GCF_033807715.1. Taxonomy (NCBI): domain Eukaryota; kingdom Metazoa; phylum Chordata; class Actinopteri; order Beloniformes; family Belonidae; genus Cololabis; species Cololabis saira. The sequence continues at coordinate 26,399,158 of NC_084604.1, forward strand.
GGAGCGCACGAGCGGGTGCTGCGGTGAATAAAGGCGGATTTATGGTTCCGTGTAAAATCGACGGCGTAGCCTACGGCGTAGGTTACGCGGCGCACGCAGCGTTCGGTGCGTCGCCGCGTACCCTACGCCGTAGGGTCTGCGTTGGTGTAACGCGGACCCATAAATCAGCCTTTTAAAAAGCGAGTTTCAGCTGCCAATCAAAAGAACGTGGGGGCCCTAACGGGTTCGTAATTATAAGGCTGTGGCCCGTCATATTGGTGTGAATACACATTCACAACCTCTTCAGTGTCACAACTAACATTAAGATCCATTATTTTTCCTATTGTTGAAATTCACCGCGGTCCTCCCGCTACGTCACTTCCGGTTCAGCTTTTTCAGATGCAGAAGTAAAATACTCTCACAAAAACAACTCTGGAGGTCACTGTAGTTTATATTTATGCGTATTTCAATGAAAATTCAGTTCCTACATTATTTTCCTACACATTGATTCACAGGGGTCTCCAACCTGCAATATGCTCTTTAATTTCCCACATTTAATTATGGGCATGCCAAGTAGTGGCATGACCATATTGCAATCGTCCAGAATGGCCCAAAGGGCAATGCTGCTAGCATGCTAAAGTTGCAAAAGTCCCACTGCGCACCAGCGGGTGTACAGCATGACCCCGCACTGATGTGGAAAAAAAAAATCCCCAAAAAGTAAAACACGGCCGAAAAAATGAGGAAAAACATGAAAATGAAGGCGTAAATTAGTACCCAGAAAAGGTTTCCCTTTTCTTATTATGGGCATGCCAAGTAGTGGCATGACCATATTGCAATCGTCCAGAATGGCCCAAAAGGCAATGTTGCTAGCGTTTCGCTAACATGCTAAAGTCGCAAAGGTCCCACGTCACACCAGCGGGTGTAAAGCATGACCCCGCTCTGTTGTGGAAAAAAAAAATCCCCAAAAAATGAAACACGGCCGAGAAAACCTGAAAAATGAAGGCGTTAAATTAGTATCTAGAAAGGTTTCCCTTTTCTTCTTATTATTATGGGCATGCCAAGTAATGGCATGACCATATTGCAATCGTCCAGAATGGCCCAAAAGGCAATGTTGCTAACAAGCTAAAGTCGCAAAAGTCCCACTGCGCACCAGCGGGTGTACAGCATGACCCCGCTCGGATGTGGAAAAAAAAATCCCCAAAAACTAAAACACGGCCGGAAAAACGAGGAAAAACATGAAAATGAAGGCGATATATTAGTATCTAGAAAAGGTTTCCCTTTTCTTATTATTATTCTTATTCCGCACTTTTTTTCGTCCGTTAATACGGCCTGAACCGGAACGTGCACCCATGCATGGCATACATCGTTGGATGCGTGTCCATCATGCCTCGATGGGCATTACTTTTCTCCGTAATAGGGGTTACCGTGGCAACGCTAGTTGCCAAAAAGCAAAAAAAAAGGCGAAAATTCCCACGCTTATTGCTCGGCCGAACTTTATCGTAGAGACATCGTTCAAACTTTCAAACACTCGGCCCGATTCTCCCTAATGGTACGTACAAGCTCATTATGCCAAGTATTACAGTTTCTGTGATATTGACCTTTCATTTTTTTTTTTTTTTTCGTTTGACTTTGGACGCTTGTTGCTAGGCAACAGGTTATCGTAGAGACATCGTACAAATGTTTCCCGACTCGGCACGCTGTGGACTTCAACATACTCAAATTTCATGAAGCTGGGATTTAAGGAAATTTTATGTCAAAATCCAGGCCACATGGCCCCATTCATTCGGATGGGGTTTTGTACCATGGTGAAAAAAAACCCTATCCTTTAACATAGCCTGAACCGGAACATGCACCCATACATGGCATACATCGTTGGATGCGTCTCCATCGTTCCTTGATGGGCATTACTTTTCTCAGTAAAAAGTGTTACCGTGGCAACGCTAGACGGCAAAAAGCAAAAAAAAAGGCAAAAATTCGGACGCTTATTGCTCGGCCGGACTTTATCGTAGAGACATCGTTGAAACTTTCAAACACTCGGCCCGATTGGCACTAACAGACCCTACAACCTCATTATGCTAATTATTACAGTTTTTGCGATATTGACCTTTCATTTTTTTTTTTTTTCTGTTTGAATTTGGACGCTTGTTGCTAGGCAACAGGTTATCGTAGAGACATCGTACAAATGTCCCCTGACTCGGCATGCTGTGGTCTTCAACATACTCAAATTTCATGAAGCTGGGATTTAAGGAAATTTTATGTCAAAATCCAGGCCAAATGGCCCCATTCATTCGGATGGGGTTTTGTACCATGGTGAAAAAAAAAACCTATCCGTTAACGTAGCCTGAACCGCAACGTGCACCCATGCATGACATACATCGTTGGATGCGTCTCCATCTTGCCTCGATGGGCATTACTTTTCTCCGTAATAGGGGTTACCGTGGCAACGCTAGTTGCCAAAAAGCAAAAAAAAAGGCGAAAATTCCCGCGCTTATTACTCGGCCGAACTTTATCGTAGAGACATCGTTCAAACTTTGAAACACTCGGCCCGATAGTCTTTAAAGGACCATACAACTTCATCATGCTAGTTATTACGGTTTTTGCGATATTTAACTTTCAATTTAAAAAAAAAATCACTTTTATTTTGGACGCTTGTTGCTAGGCAACGGTTTATCGTACAGACATCATTACAACATTGACCAACCCGGGACGCTTTGTACTGCAACATATTTTAGTCTCGTCATGCTTGCTATTACGGTTTTTGAGATATTCCACTTTGTTGATTTTGATGCTAACGGAACTTCGGATACTTGTTGCGCGACAACACGGTATCGCAGAGACTTGGTTCCAACGTTAAAAGACTCAGCTTCATGTGGACTACAACATACTGAGGTCTCATTACGCTGTCGTTTACAGCTTTTGAGATATTAAAGCCAAATTGTCCCATTCTACCCTATGGGGCTTGTTACCATGGCAACAAAAACCAATGCATTTGTATGGGGGACCATGTGAATAAACAATCTGTTAATGCTGCCCGAACCGGAACGTGCACCCATGCATGGCATATATCGTTGGATGCGTCTCCATCGTGCCTTAATGTGCATTACTTTTTTCAGTCAAAAGTGTTACCGTGGCAACGCTAGATGCCAAAAAGCAAAAAAAAAGGCAAAAATTCAGACGCTTATTGCTCGGCCGGACTTTATCGTAGAGACATCGTTCAAACTTTCAAACACTCGGCCTGATTGGCACATACGGACCCTAGAACCTCATTATGCCAATGTTTAAAGTTTTTGCGATATTGACCTTTCTTTTTTTTTTTTAATTTCCGTTTGACTTTGGACACTTGTTGCTAGGTAACAGGTTATCGTAGAGACATCGTACAAATGTTTCCCGACTCGGCACGCTGTGGACTTCAACATACTCAAATTTCATGAAGCTGGGATTTAAGGAAATTTTATGTCAAAATCCAGGCCAAAAGGCCCCATTCATTCGGATGGGATTTTGTACCATGGTGAAAAAAAAAACCTATCCGTTAACGTAGCCTGAACCGGAACGTGCACCCATGCATGGCGTACATCGTTAGATGCGTCTCCATCTTGCCTCGATGGGCATTACTATTCTCAGTCAAAAGCGTTACCGTGGCAACGCTAGATGCCAAAAAGCGCGCCCCATTAATAACTATTGGGAGCACAGGAATTAATGAAATACAAGCGTAAAAACACCTCAAACTGACATAGAACCACCCCGAACACAAACACTACAGCCCCAAACCAAAGCAGCGAGAGGGGACGAATGGGCGGTAGGGCATGCCCATATCAAAATTTCCAGAAATTTTCTAGTTATTAGTGCCACGGCTGCGCCACGTGGCACGCCTCCTCCATTGAGCTGCGCAAGCTCAATGGAGGAGGAGTGCCTCGTGCGCAGCACGAGGCACTCATACTATTGCTCAGGCTTATTAGTGCCACGGCTGCGCCACGTGGCACTCCTCCTCCATTGAGCTTCGCAATGGAGGAGGAGTGCCTCGTGCGCAGCACGAGGCACTCTTACTATTGCTCAGGCTTATTATTATTAGTGCCACGGCTGCGCCACGTGGCACTCCTCCTCCATTGAGATGCGCAAGCTCAATGGAGGAGGAGTGCCTCGTGCGCAGCACGAGGCACTCATACTATTGCTCAGGCTTATTTATTTATTTATTTATTTATTTATTCTTCCGTATAAACTTCGGCGCGTAACTAGTTGCGCAGCTTTGAGAAAACGCGAAAAGTAAAAACGTAGAAACGTGCGCCTTAATCGGGAATCGATGGGAATGACTTTTATTAGCGATTGACGTGCACGTTTTTGCGCAACGTGCACAAACGTGCGCTTTTTGCCCCATCCGGAACGCATTGCGAGAACTTTGGGGCCTCACCACTCGCACACCGTTACTCGAAAAATTCTGAACCGATTTAGAAAGTTGTAGGCCCTGAATTTAACTACAGTCCTGTGGATTTTCAGAACGATGGCACGAATAGTTTTTGCACGAAGTGCAAAAACATTTCCAAATTTCCAAACTAATGGGGAAGATTTTCCCATGCATTTCAATGGCGCCATTATAAGCGGATGGGAAAATGTTGAGAAAAAAAAGACAAAATTCACCTTTTTTCCGAGTCACGTATCTTTCTCATACTTGCACGTAGAAACGTCATTCAAACTTCAAAACGGAGGAAAACTTGTCTTCTCTCTCCAAACCCGAAACTGTTTTTTCCTAAAATGTACACTTTTCAAGATATGAGCCCTCAAGCGAGGTCTGGAAATCACTTTTTTTCAAATCTAGAGCACGGGAGTCAGTTTGCTAGAGTGTAGTTACACTGAAAAAAAAACATGATTTCTTATTTGTAACTCGAGGTCACGGCCAAACCGTAAAAGGTAGACAGATCATTTTTGGTCAGAATATAGACATAGGTGTTGTGATTTATAAAATGTGACTTTCACAGGCGTGGTGTGCACAAAATTTTAACGGTGGAGCCAACAGACACGCCAATTCCTGTCTGTCTCTTCATTGACTCCCATGTTAAATGAAGTTTTCTTAAAAAAAATCTCATTTTTGTTTTCGAATTGCCGTTACTGACACATTTTAAGGAATATCTGAATAAAATTAAGATTGTCAGAATCTTCCGGGTTCTGTCTCTCTCACGATGTCTTTGTTTTTCTGATAGGAGCTACAGTTTGATTACAAGGTGAAGTTATTTGAGGCTTGTCAAATCCAAAAAACTAGCTGAGTCATTCCAATACAATATACACTACCATACTTCCAGGTCATGTGACCCAGAACTGGTCACATGACACATCAATGCAGACTTCATAATACTTTACCTTGGATAATGGAGGAATCTGAACCCTGACCTTACATGATCCCCATTTTATTTTTATAGGATGTTAGTGTTATTATGGGATGGCAGGTGTTTTTATAGGATGTTAGTGTTATTATGGGATGGCAGGGGTTTTTTTAAGGTTTTTAGCGTTATTATGGGATGGCAGGTGTTTTTATAGGATGTTAGTGTTATTATGGGATGGTAGGTGTTTATTATGGGATGGTAGTGTTATTGGTGTTAGCGGTCCCGTTAGCGGTTCTGTTAGCGGTCCTGTTAGCGATCCTGTTAGCGGTCCAGTTAGCGATCCCGTTAGCGGTCCAGTTAGCGACCCCGTTAGCGACCCCGTTAGCAATCCCGTTAGCGGTCCCGTTAGCGGTTGTTAGCGATCCCGTTAGCAATCCCGTTAGCGGCTCGGTTAGCGGTCCCGTTAGCGATCCCGTTAGCGATCCCGTTAGCGGTCCCGTTAGCGGTCCCGTTAGCGGTTCCGTTAGCGGTCCCGTTAGCGGTCCCGTTAGCGGTCCCGTTAGCGGTTCCGTTAGCGGTTGTTAGCGGCTCGGTTAGCGATTCCGTTAGCGGCTCGGTTAGCGGTCCCGTTAGCGATCCCGTTAGCGGTTCAGTTAGCGGTTCTGTTAGCGGTCCTGTTAGCGGTTCCGTTAGCGGTTGTTAGCGGTCCCGTTAGCGACCCCATTAGCGGCTCCGTTAGCGATCCCGTTAGCGATCCCGTTAGCGGTCCCGTTAGCGGTCCCGTTAGCGGTCCCGTTAGCGGTTCCGTTAGCGATCCCGTTAGCGGTCCCGTTAGCGGTCCCGTTAGCGGTTGTTAGCGGCTCGGTTAGCGATTCCGTTAACGGCTCGGTTAGCGGTCCCGTTAGCGATCCCGTTAGCGATCCCGTTAGCGGTTCAGTTAGCGGTTCTGTTAGCGGTACTGTTAGCGGTTTCGTTAGCGGTTGTTAGCGGTCCCATTAGCGACCCCATTAGCGGCTCCGTTAGCGATCCCGTTAGCGGTCCCGTTAGCGGTCCCGTTAGCGGTCCCGTTAGCGGTCCCGTTAGCGGTTCCGTTAGCGATCCCATTAGCGGTCCCGTTAGCGGTCCCGTTAGCGGTTCCGTTAGCGGTTGTTAGCGGCTCGGTTAGCGATTCCGTTAGCGGCTCGGTTAGCGGTCCCGTTAGCGGTCCCGTTAGCGATCCCTTTAGCGATCCCGTTAGCGGTTCAGTTAGCGATCCCGTTAGAGGTTCCGTTAGCGGTTCTGTTAGCTATCCCGTTAGCGGTCCCGTAAGTGGTCTTGTTAGCGGTTCTATTAGCCTATTACATATTTTCTGTAATAACTTTTGAATGGTTTGACATAGAGAGTCATGGGAGTCCTTGACCTTCATGGGTGCAAATAAGCCCCGCGATCATCCGGCAGTAGTCCGTGGCACTTCAAAATTTCCCGGGAATTTTGTCTAGTTAGTGCCACGGCTGCGCCACGTGGCACGCCTCCTCCATTGAGCTGCGCAAGCTCAATGGAGGAGGAGTGCCTCGTGCGCAGCACGAGGCACTCATACTATTGCTCAGGCTTATTATTATATATTCTTCCGTAAAAACTTCGGCGCGTAACTAGTCCCACAGCTTTGACAAAACGCGAAAAGTAAAAACGTAGAAACGTGCGCCTTAATCGGGAATCGATGGGTATGACTTTTATAAGCGATTGGCGTGCACGTTTTTGCGCAACGTGCACAAACGTGCGCTTTTTGCCCCATCCGGAACGCATTGCGTGAACTTTGGGGCCTCACCACTCGCACACCGTTACTCGAAAAATTATGAACCGATTTAGAAAGTTGTAGGCCCTGAATTTAACTACATTCCTGTGGATTTTCAGAACGATGGCACGAATAGTTTTTGCACGAAGTGCAAAAACATTTCCAAATTTCCAAACTAATGGGGGCCATGTATTTGTATGGGGCAGCATTTCACACTGTGTGTGGGATGAGGTTAAAAAAAAAAAAAATCACCTTTTTTCTGAGTCACGTATCTTTCTCATACTTGCACGTAGAAACGTCATTCAAACTTCAAAACGGAGGAAAACTTCTCTTCTCTCTCTAAACCCCGGACTGTTTTTTCCTAAAATGTACACTTTTCAAGATATGAGCCCTCAAGCGAGGTCTGGAAATCACTTTTTTTCAAATCTAGAGCACGGGAGTCAGTTTGCTAGAGTGTAGTTACACTGAAAAAAAAACATGATTTCTTATTTGTAACTCGAGGTCACGGCCAAACCGTAAAAGGTAGACAGATCATTTTTGGTCAGAATATAGACATAGGTGTTGTGATTTATAAAATGTGACTTTGACAGGCGTGGTGTGCACAAAATTTTAACGGGGGGCCCAACAGACGCGCCAATTCCTGTCTCGCTGTTCATTGACTCCCATGTTAAAAAACATTTTCTTAAAAAAAATCTCATTTTTGTTTTCGAATTGCCGTTACTAACACATTTTAAGGAATATCTGAATGAAAATAAGATTGACAGAATGTTCTGGGTTCTCTGTCTCTCACGATGTTTTCATATTTCTGCTAAGAGCTACGGTTTGACCGCAAAGTGGAGTGATTTGAGGTTTGTCACAACCGAAAATCTAGCTGTCATTCCCGCTCCCTCTGTATCAGGTTCTTGTTGCCCCTAACAACCAGAGCACAGCTGTGCTGATTAGACTGACCCAGACCTGGTCCCATGACACAGTCATTACAGACTTCATGTAATATAACCTGGAAAATGGAGGAATCTGAACCCTGACCTTTTGACCTTACATGATCCCCAGTCCTGCTGGGAACAGGTTCATTGGATATATATGTATATTATTATTATTATACATATAAATATTTACATTTGTATATTATATATACAAATTAGCCCCGCCCCTTCTTCTGATTGGCCGATACGTTATAGTCCAATATCTTTTGAATGGTTTGACATACAGAGTAATGGGTGGTGTCAAATGACTAAGTATCGAGTCCCTGACCTTCATTGGTGCAAATTAGCCCCGCCCCATCTTCTGATTGGCCGATACGTTATAGTCCAATATCTTTGAATGGTTTGACATACAGAGACATGGGTGGTGTCAAATGACTAAGTATCGAGTCCCTGACCCTCATTGGTGCAAATTAGCCACGCCCCTTCTTCTGATTGGCCGATACGTTATAGTCCAATATCTTTTGAATGGTTTGACATACAGAGACATGGGTGGTGTCAAATGACTAAGTATCGAGTCCCTGACCCTCATTGGTGCAAATTAGCCACGCCCCTTCTTCTGATTGGCTGATAAGTTAAAGTGCAATATCTTTTGAATGGTTTGACATACAGAGACATGGGTGGTGTCAAATGAATAAGTATCGAGTCCCTGACCCTCATTGGTGCAAATTAGCCACGCCCCTTTTTCTGATTGGCCGACACGTTATAGTCCAATATCTTTTGAATGGTTTGACATACAGAGACATGGGTGGTGTCAAATGACTAAGTATCGAGTCCCTGACCCTCATTGGTGAAAATTAGCCCCGCCCCTTCTTCTGATTGGCTGACACGTTAAAGTCCAATATCTTTTGAATGGTTTGACATACAGAGACATGGGTGGTGTCAAATGACTAAGTATGGAGTCCCTGACCCTCATTGGTGCAAATTAGCCACGCCCCTTCTTCTGATTGGCCGATACGTTATAGTCCAATATCTTTTGAATGGTTTGACATAGAGAGTAATGGGTGGTGTCAAATGACTAAGTATCGAGTCCCTGACCCTCATTGGTGCAAATTAGCCCCGCCCCTTCTTCTGATTGGCCGATACGTTATAGTCCAATATCTTTTGAATGGTTTGACATAGAGAGTAATGGGTGGTGTCAAATGACTAAGTATCGAGTCCCTGACCCTCATTGGTGCAAATTAGCCCCGCCCCTTCTTCTGATTGGCCGATACGTTATAGTCCAATATCTTTTGAATGGTTTGACATAGAGAGTAATGGGTGGTGTCAAATGACTAAGTATCGAGTCCCTGACCCTCATTGGTGCAAATTAGCCCCGCCCCTTCTTGTGATTGGCCAATACGTTATAGTCCAATATCTTTTGATTGGTTTGACATACAGAGTCATGGGTGATGTCATATTACTAAGTATCGAGTCCTTGACCCTCATTGGTGCAAATTAGCCCCGCCCCTTCTTCTGATTGGCCGATACATTATAGTCCAATATCTTTTGAATGGTTTGACATAGAGAGTCATGGGTGGTGTCAAATGACTAAGTATCGAGTCCTTGACCGTCATGGGTGCATCCCGCGATCATCCGGCAGTAGTCCGTGGCACTTCAAAATTTCCCGGGAATTTTGTCTAGTTATTCCATATTCTTCCGTAAAAACTTCGGCGCGTAACTAGTCCCGCAGCTTTGAGAAAACGCGAAAAGTAAAAACGTAGAAACGTGCGCCTTAATCGGGAATCGATGGGTATGACTTTTATTAGCGATTGGCGTGCACGTTTTTGCGCAACGTGCACAAACGTGCGCTTTTTGCCCCATCCGGAACGCATTGCGAGAACTTTGGGGCCTCACCACTCGCACACCGTTACTCGAAAAATTCTGAACCGATTTAGAAAGTTGTAGGCCTTGAATTTAACTACAGTCCTGTGGATTTTCAGAACGATGGCACGAATAGTTTTTGCACGAAGTGCAAAAACATTTCCAAATTTCCAAACTAATGGGGAGATTTTCCCATGTATTTGTATGGGGCAGCATTTCACACTGTGGGTGGGAGGAGGTTAAAAAAAAAAAAAAATCACCTTTTTTCTGAGTCACGTATCTTTCTCATACTTGCACGTAGAAACGTCATTCAAACTTCAAAACGGAGGAAAACTTCTCTTCTCTCTCCAAACCCGAAACTGTTTTTTCCTAAAATGTACACTTTTCAAGATATGAGCCCTCAAGCGAGGACTGGAAATCACTTTTTTTCAAATCTAGAGCACGGGAGTCAGTTTGCTAGAGTGTAGTTACACTGAAAAAAAAACATGATTTCTTATTTGTAACTCGAGGTCACGGCCAAACCGTAAAAGGTAGACAGATAATTTTTGGTCAGAATATAGACATAGGTTTTGTGATTCATAAAATGTGACTTTGACAGGCGTGGTGTGCACAAAATTTTAACGGGGGAGCCAACAGACACGCCAGTTCCTGTCTCTCTCTTCATTGACTCCCATGTTAAATGAAGTTTTCTTAAAAAAAATCTCATTTTTGTTTTCGAATTGCCGTTACTAACACATTTTAAGGAATATCTGTATGAAAATAACATTTAGATAATCTGGTAGGTTCTCCGTTTCTCAAAATGTTTTCGTTTTTCTGCTAAGAGCTACGGTTTGAGCGCAAAGTGGAGTGATTTCAGGTTTGTCACAACCGAAAATCCAGCTGAGTCATTCCCGCTCCCTCTGTATCAGGTTCTTGTTGCCCCTAGCAACCACAGCTCAGCTGTACTGATTAGACTGACCCAGAACTGGTCACATGACAGACTTCATGTAATATAACCTGGAAAATGGAGAAATGGAAGAAATCTGAACCCTGACCTTTTAACCTTAGATGAACACACACACACACACACACACACACACACACACACACACACACACACACACACACACACACACGATAGGTGTTATTATGGGATGTCAGGTGTTTTTATAGGATGTTAGTGTTATTATGGGATGGCAGGTGTTTTTATAGGATGTTAGTGTTATTATGGGATGGCAGGTGTTTTTATAGGATGTTAGTGTTATTATGGGATGGCAGGTGTTTTTATAGGATGTTAGTGTTATTATGGGATGTTAGTGTTATTATGGGATGGTAGGTGTTTATTATGGGATGGTAGTGTTATTGGTGTTAGCGGTCCCGTTAGCGGCCCCGTTAGCGGTTCAGTTAGCGATTCCGTTAGCGATCCCGTTAGCGGTCCCGTTAGCGATCCCGTTAGCGGTCCAGTTAGCGACCCCGTTAGCGGTCCCGTTAGCGGTCCCGTTAGCGGTTCCGTTAGCGGTTGTTAGCGGTCCCGTTAGCGACCCCATTAGCGGCTCGGTTAGCGGTCCCATTAGCGATCCCGTTAGCGATCCCGTTAGCGGTCCCGTTAGCGGTCCCGTTAGCGGTCCCGTTAGCGGTCCCGCTAGCGGTTCCGTTAGCGATCCCATTAGCGGTCCCATTAGCGGTCCCATTAGCGGTCCCGTTAGCGGTTCCGTTAGCGGTTGTTAGCGGCTCGGTTAGCGATTCCGTTAGCGGCTCGGTTAGCGATCCCGTTAGTGATCCTGTTAGCGGTCCCGTTAGCGGTCCCGTTAGCGATCCCATTAGCGGTCCCATTAGCGGTCCAATTAGCGGTCCCGTTAGCGGTTCCGTTAGTGGTTGTTAGCGGCTCTGTTAGCGATTCCGTTAGCGGCTCGGTTAGCGGTCCCGTTAGCGGTCCCGTTAGCGATCCCTTTAGCGATCCCGTTAGCGGTTCAGTTAGCAATCCCGTTAGCGGTCCCGTTAGCGGTTCTGTTAGCGGTTGTTAGCTGTCCCGTTAGCGGTCCCGTTATCGGTTCCGTTAGCGATCCCATTAGCGGTCCCGTTAGCGGTCCCGTTAGCGATCCTGTTAGCGGCCCTGTTAGCAGTCCCGTTAGCGATCCCGTTAGCGGTCCCGTTAGCGGTTCTTTTAGCGGTTGTTAGCGGCTCGGTTAGCGATCCCGTTAGCGGCTCGGTTAGCGGCTCGGTTAGCGGCCCCGTTAGCGGTCGCGTTAGCGATCGCGTTAGCGATCGCGTTAGCGATCCCGTTAGCGGTTCAGTTAGCGATCCCGTTAGCGGTTCCGTTAGCGGTTCTGTTAGCTGTCCCGTTAGCGGTCCCGTTAGCGGTTTTGTTAGCGGTTCTATTAGCCTATTACATATTTTCTGTAATAACTTTTGAATGGTTTGACATAGAGAGTCATGGATGATGTCATATTAATCAGTATTGAGTCCTTTATACCCATTTTATGGGTGCAAATAAGCCCCGCGATCATCCGGCAGTAGTCCGTGGCACTTCAAAATTTCCCGGGAATTTTGTCTAGTTATTATATATTCTTCCGTAAAAACTTTGTCCGGCTACTCCTCCTACAGCTTTGAGAAAACGCGAAAAGTAAAAACGTAGAAACGTGCGCCTTAATCGGGAATCGATGGGTATGACTTTTATTAGCGATTGGCGTGCACGTTTTTGCGCAACGTGCACAAACGTGCGCTTTTTGCCCCATCCGGAACGCATTGCGTGAACTTTGGGGCCTCACCACTCGCACACCGTTACTCGAAAAATTCTGAACCGATTTAGAAAGTTGTAGGCCCTGAATTTAACTACAGTCCTGTGGATTTTCAGAACGATGGCACGAATAGTTTTTGCACGAAGTGCAAAAACATTTCCAAATTTCCAAACTAATGGGGAGACCATTTTGCCATGTATTCCTATGGCGCCATTCAAAGCGGATGGGAAAATGTCGAGAAAAAAGACAAAATTCACCTTTTTTCTGAGTCACGTATCTTTCTCATACTTGCACGTAGAAACGTCATTCAAACTTCAAAACGGAGGAAAACTTCTCTTCTCTCTCTAAACCCCGGACAGTTTTTTCCTAAAATGTACACTTTTCAAGATATGAGCCCTCAAGCGAGGACTGGAAATCACTTTTTTTCAAATCTAGAGCACGGGAGTCAGTTTGCTAGAGTGTAGTTACACTGAAAAAAAAACATGATTTCTTATTTGTAACTCGAGGTCACGGCCAAACCGTAAAGGGTAGACAGATAATTTTTGGTCAGAATATAGACATAGGTGTTGTGATTTATAAAATGTGACTTTGACAGGCGTGGTGTGCACAAAATTTTAACGGGGGAGCCAACAGACACGCCAGTTCCTGTCTCTCTCTTCATTGACTCCCATGTTAAATGAAGTTTTCTTAAAAAAAATCTCATTTTTGTTTTCGAATTGCCGTTACTAACACATTTTAAGGAATATCTGTATGAAAATAACATTTAGATAATCTGGTAGGTTCTCTGTTTCTCAAAATGTTTTCGTTTTTCTGCTAAGAGCTACGGTTTGAGCGCAAAGTGGAGTGATTTCAGGTTTGTCACAACCAAAAATCCAGCTGAGTCATTCCCGCTCCCTCTGTATCAGGTTCTTGTTGCCCCTAGCAACCAGAGCTCAGCTGTTGACTGATTAGACTGACCCAGAACTGGTCACATGACTCACTCAGTACAGAATTCATAGTATAACCTGGAAAATGGAGAAATCTGAACCCTGACCTTTTAACCTTAGATGAACACACACACACACACACACACACACACACACACACACACACACACACACACACACACACACACACACACGATAGGTGTTATTATGGGATGTCAGGTGTTTTTATAGGATGTTAGTGTTATTATGGGATGTCAGGTGTTTTTATAGGATGTTAGTGTTATTATGGGATGACAGGTGTTTTTATAGGATGTTAGTGTTATTATGGGATGTCAGGTGTTTTTATAGGATGTTAGTGTTATTATGGGATGTCAGGTGTTTTTATAGGATGTTAGTGTTATTATGGGATGGCAGGTGTTTTTATAGGATGTTAGTGTTATTATGGGATGTCAGGTGTTTTTATAGGATGTTAGTGTTATTATGGGATGGCAGGTGTTTTTATAGGATGTTAGTGTTATTATGGGATGGCAGGTGTTTTTATAGGATGTTAGTGTTATTATGGGATGTTAGTGTTATTATGGGATGGTAGGTGTTTATTATGGGATGGTAGTGTTATTGGTGTTAGCGGTCCCGTTAGCGGTTCTGTTAGCGGTCCTGTTAGCGATCCCGTTAGCGGTCCAGTTAGCGATCCCGTTAGCGGTCCAGTTAGCGACCCCGTTAGCGGTCCCGTTAGCAATCCCGTTAGCGGTCCCGTTAGCGGTTGTTAGCGATCCCGTTAGCGATCCCGTTAGCGGCTTGGTTAGCGATCCCGTTAGCGGCTCGGTTAGCGGTCCCGTTAGCGGTTCAGTTAGCGATTCCGTTAGCGATCCCGTTAGCGGTCCCGTTAGCGGTCCCGTTAGCGGTCCCGTTAGCGGTCCCGTTAGCGGTCCAGTTAGCGATCCCGTGAGCGGTCCAGTTAGCGACCCCGTTAGCGGTCCCGTTAGCGGTTCCGCTAGCGGTTGTTAGCGATCCCGTTAGCGGTCCCGTTAGCGGTTCAGTTAGCGATTCCGTTAGCGATCCCGTTAGCGGTCCCGTTAGCGGTCCAGTTAGCGATCCCGTTAGCGGTCCAGTTAGCGACCCCGTTAGCGGTCCCGTTAGCGGTTCCGCTAGCGGTTGTTAGCGATCCCGTTAGCGGTCCCGTTAGCGGTTCTGTTAGCGGTTCTGTTAGCGGTCCTGTTAGCGGTTCCGTTAGCGGTTGTTAGCGGTCCCGTTAGCGATCCCATTAGCGGCTCGGTTAGCAATCCCCTTAGCGGCTCGGTTAGCGGTCCCGTTAGCGGTTCAGTTAGCGATTCCGTTAGCGATCCCGTTAGCGGTACCGTTAGCGGTCCAGTTAGCGATCCCGTTAGCGGTCCAGTTAGCGACCCCGTTAGCGGTCCCGTTAGCAATCCCATTAGCGGTCCCGTTAGCGGTTCCGCTAGCGGTTGTTAGCGATCCCGTTAGCGGTTCTGTTAGCGGTCCCGTTAGCGGTTCTGTTAGCGGTTGTTAGCGGTCCCGTTAGCGACCCCATTAGCGGTCCCGTTAGCGACCCCATTAGCGGCTCGGTTAGCTGTCCCGTTAGCGATCCCGTTAGCGGTCCCGTTAGCGGTTCCGTTAGCGATCCCATTAGCGGTCCCGTTAGCGGTCCCGTTAGCGGTCCCGTTAGCGGTTCCGTTAGCGGTTGTTAGCGGCTCGGTTAGCGATTCCGTTAGCGGCTCGGTTAGCGGTCCCGTTAGCGATCCCTTTAGCGATCCCGTTAGCGGTTCAGTTAGCGATCCCGTTAGAGGTTCCGTTAGCGGTTCTGTTAGCTATCCCGTTAGCGGTCCCGTTAGCGGTCCCGTTAGCGGTCTTGTTAGCGGTTTTATTAGCCTATTACATGTTTTCTGTAATAACTTTTGAATGGTTTGACATAGAGAGTCATGGGTGGTGTCAAATGACTAAGTATCGAGTCCTTGACCTTCATGGGTGCAAATAAGCCCCGCGATCATCCGGCAGTAGTCCGTGGCACTTCAAAATTTCCCGGGAATTTTGTCTAGTTATGGGCATGCCAAGTAATGGCATGACCATATTGCAATCGTCCAGAATGGCCCAAAGGGCAATGTTGCTAGCATTTTGCTAACAAGCTAAAGTCGCAAAAGTCCCACGTCACACCAGCGGGTGTACAGCATGACCCCGCACTGATGTGGAAAAAAAAAATCCCCAAAAACTAAAACACGTCCGAAAAAATGAGGAAAAACATGAAAATGAAGGCGATATATTGGTATACAGAAAAGTTTCCCTTTTCTTATTATTCTTATTATTCCGCACTTTTTTTCGTCCGTTAATACGGCCCGAACCGCAACGTGCACCCATGCATGGCATACATCGTTGGATGCGTGTCCATCGTGATTCGATGGGTATTACTTTTCTCAGTAATAGGGGTTACCGTGGCAACGCTAGTTGCCAAAAAGCAAAAAAAAAGGCGAAAATTCCCGCGCTTATTGCTCGGCCGAACTTTATCGTAGAGACATCGTTCAAACTTTGAAACACTCGGCCCGATAGTCTTTAAAGGACCATACAACTACATCATTCTAGTTATTACGGTTTTTGCGATATTTAACTTTCAATTTAAAAAAAAAATCTCTTTTATTTTGGACGTTTGTTGCTAGGCAACGGTTTATCGTACAGACATCATTACAACATTGACAAACCCGGGACGCTTTGTACTGCAACATATTTTAGTCTCGTCAAGCTAGCTATTACAGTTTTTGAGATATTCCACGTTGCTCATTTTGACGCTAACGGAATTTTGGACGCTTGTTGCGCGGCAACGCGATAATGTAGAGACTTTGATTCAACGTTAAAATACTCAGCTTGATGTGGACTACAACATACTGAGGTCTCATTACGCTGTCGTTTACAGCTTTTGAGATATTGAAGCCAAATTGTCCCATTCTATCCTATGGGGCTTGTTACTATGGCAAAAAAAACCAATGCATTTGTATGGGGGACCATGTGAATAAACAATCTGTTAATGCTGTCCGAACCGGAACGTGCACCCATGCATGGCATACATCGTTGGATGCGTCTCCATCGTGCCTCGATGAGCATTACTTTTCTCAGTCAAAAGTGTTACCGTGGCAACGCT
Organism: Cololabis saira; assembly: GCF_033807715.1. Lineage (NCBI taxonomy): Eukaryota > Metazoa > Chordata > Actinopteri > Beloniformes > Belonidae > Cololabis > Cololabis saira. The sequence goes on from NC_084604.1 coordinate 26,415,788, forward strand.
AGACGCCAAAAAGAAAAAAAAAAAGGCGAAAATTCAGACGCTTATTGCTCGGTCGAACTTTATCGTAGAGACATCGTTCAAACTTTCAAACACTCGGCCCGATTGGCACTAACGGACCCTACAAGCTCATTGTGCCAATTATTAAAATTTTTGCGATATTGACCTTTAATTTTTCTTTTTTATTTCCATTTGACTTTGGACGCTTGTTGCTAGGCAACAGATTATCGTAGAGACATCGTACAAATGTCCCCTGACTCGGCACGCTGTGGACTTCAACATACTCAAATCTCATGAAGCTGGTATTTAAGGAAATTTTATGTCAAAATCCAGGCCAAATGGCCCCATTCATTCGTATGGGGTTTTGTACCATGGTGAAAAAAAAAACCTATCCGTTAACGTAGCCTGAACCAGAACGTGCACTCATGCATGGCATACATCGTTACATGCGTCTCCATCTTGCCTCGATGGGCATTACTATTCTCAGTCAAAAGCGTTACCATGGCAATGCTAGATGCCAAAAAGCGCGCCCCATTAATAACTATTGGGAGCACAGGAATGAATGAAATACAAGCGTAAAAACACCTCAAGCTGACATAGAACCACCCCGAACACAACCACTACAGCCCCAAACCAAAGCAGCGAGAGGGGGCGAATGGGCGGTAGGGCATGCCCATATCAAAATTTCCAGAAATTTTCTAGTTATTATTATTATTCCGCACTCTTTTTTCGTCCGTTAATACGGCCCGAACCGCAACGTGCAGCCATGCATGGCATACATCGTTGGATGCGTCTCCATCGTGATTCGATGGGTATTACTTTTCTCAGTAATAGGGGTTACCGTGGCAACGCTAGTTGCCAAAAAGCAAAAAAAAAGGCTAAAATTCCCGCGCTTATTGCTCGGCCGAACTTTATCGTAGAGACATCGTTCAAACTTTGAAACATTCGGCCCGATAGTCTTTAAAGGACCATACAACTTCATCATGCTAGTTATTACGATTTTTGCGATATTTAACTTTCAATTTAAAAAAAAAATCACTTTTATTTTGGACGTTTGTTGCTAGGCAACGGTTTATCGTACAGACATCATTACAACATTGACAAACCCGGGACGCTTTGTACTGCAACATATTTTAGTCTCGTCAAGCTAGCTATTACGGTTTTTGAGATATTCCACGTTGCTCATTTTGACGCTAACGGAATTTTGGACGCTTGTTGCGCGGCAACGCGATATCGTAGAGACTTTGATTCAACGTTAAAATACTCAGCTTGATGTGGACTACAACATACTGAGGTCTCATTACGCTGTCGTTTACAGCTTTTGAGATATTGAAGCCAAATTGTCCCATTCTATCCTATGGGGCTTGTTACTATGGCAACAAAAACCAATGCATTTGTATGGGGGACCATGTGAATAAACAATCTGTTAATGCTGCCCGAACCGGAACGTGCACCCATGCATGGCATACATCGTTGGATGCGTCTCCATCGTGCCTCGATGAGCATTACTTTTTCTCAGTCAAAAGTGTTACCGTGGCAACGCTAGACGCCAAAAAGCATAAAAAAAGGCGAAAATTCAGACGCTTATTGCTCGGTCGAACTTTATCGTAGAGACATCGTTCAAACTTTCAAACACTCGGCCCGATTGGCACTAACGGACCCTACAAGCTCATTATGCCAATTATTAAAGTTTTTGCGATATTGACCTTTCATTTTTCTTTTTTATTTCCATTTGACTTTGGACGCTTGTTGCTAGGCAACAGATTATCGTAGAGACATCGTACAAATGTCCCCTGACTCGGCACGCTGTGGACTTCAACATACTCAAATCTCATGAAGCTGGGATTTAAGGAAATTTTATGTCAAAATCCAGGCCAAATGGCCCCATTCATTCGGATGGGGTTTTGTACCATGGTGAGAAAAAAAACCTATCCGTTAACGTAGCCTGAACCGGAACGTGCACTCATGCATGGCATACATCGTTACATGCGTCTCCATCTTGCCTCGATGGGCATTACTATTCTCAGTCAAAAGCGTTACCGTGGCAACGCTAGATGCCAAAAAGCTCGCCCCATTAATAACTATTGGGAGCACAGGAATGAATGAAATACAAGCGTAAAAACACCTCAAACTGACATAGAACCACCCCGAACACAACCACTACAGCCCCAAACCAAAGCAGCGAGAGGGGACGAATGGGCGGTAGGGCATGCCCATATCAAAATTTCCAGAAATTTTCTAGTTTTTATTATTATGGGCATGCCAAGTAGTGGCATGACCATATTGCAATCGTCCAGAATGGCCCAAAGGGCAATGTTGCTAGCATTTAGCTAACAAGCTAAAGTCGCAAAAGTCCCACGTCACACCAGCGGGTGTGCAGCATGACCCCGCTCTGATGTGGAAAAAAAAAATCCCCAAAAAACAAAACACGCCCGAAAAAATGAGGAAAAACATGAAAATGAAGGCGATATATTAGTATCTAGAAAAGGTTTCCCTTTTCTTTTTATTATTATTCTTATTCCGCACTTTTTTTCGTCCGTTAATGCGGCCCGAACTGGAACGTGCACCCATGCATGGCATACATCGTTGGATGCGTCTCCATCGTGATTCGATGGGTATTACTTTTCTCAGTAATAAGTGTTACCGTGGCAACGCTAGATGCCAAAAAGCAAAAAAAAAGGCGAAAATTCCCGCGCTTATTGCTCGGCCGAACTTTATCGTAGAGACATCGTTCAAACTTTGAAACACTCGGCCCGATAGTCTTTAAAGGACCATACAACTTCATCATGCTAGTTATTACGGTTTTTGCGATATTTAACTTTCAATTTAAAAAAAAAATCACTTTTATTTTGGACGCTTGTTGCTAGGCAACGGTTTATCGTACAGACATCATTACAACATTGACCAACCCGGGACGCTTTGTACTGCAACATATTTTAGTCTCGTCATGCTTGCTATTACGGTTTTTGAGATATTCCACATTGTTCATTTTGATGCTAACGGAACTTCGGATGCTTGTTGCGCGGCAACGCGGTATCGCAGAGACTTGGTTCCAACGTTAAAAGACTCAGCTTCATGTGGACTACAACATACTGAGGTCTCATTACGCTGTCGTTTACAGCTTTTGAGATATTAAAGCCAAATTGTCCCATTCTATCCTATGGGGCTTGTTACCATGGCAACAAAAACCAATGCATTTGTATGGGGGACCATGTGAATAAACAATCTGTTAATGCTGCCCTAACCGGAATGTGCACCCATGCATGGCATATATCGTTGGATGCGTCTCCATCGTGCCTCGATGGGCATTACTTTTCTCAGTCAAAAGTGTTACCGTGGCAACGCTAGATGCCATAAAGCAAAAAAGAAAGGCAAAAATTCAGACGCTTATTGCTCGGTTGAACTTTATCGTAGAGACATCGTTCAAACTTTCAAACACTCGGCCCGATTGGCACTAACGGACCGTACAAGCTCATTATGCCAATTATTAAAGTTTTTGCGATATTGACCTTTCATTTTTTTTTTAAATTTCCATTTGACTTTGGACGCTTGTTGCTAGGTGACAGATTATCGTAGAGACACCGTACAAATGTTCCCTGACTCGGCACGCTGTGGCCGTCAACATATTCAAATTTCATGAAGCTGGGATTTAAGGAAATTTTATGTCAAAATCCATGCCAAATGGCCCCATTCATTCGGATGGGGTTTTTTACCACGGTGAAAAAAAAACCTATCCATTGTCATGGTCTATCATGTAGCCTGAACCGCAACGTGCACCCATGCATGGCATACATCGTTAGATGCGTCTCCATGTTGCCTCGATGGGCATTACTTTTTTCAGTCAAAAGTGTCACCGTGGGGGGCGCTAGACGCCAAAAAGAGCGCCCCATTATTAACTATTGGGAGCACAGGAATGAATGCAATACAACCGTAAACACCTCAAACTGACATAGAACCACCCCAAACACAACCCCTACAGCCCCAAACCAAAGCAGCGAGAGGGGTCGAATGGGCGGTAGGGCATGCCCATATCAAAATTTCATGAAATTTTCTAGTTATGGGCATGCCAAGTAATGGCATGACCATATTGCAATCGTCCAGAATGGCCCAAAAGGCAATGTTGCTAACAAGCTAAAGTCGCAAAAGTCCCACTGCGCACCAGCGGGTGTACAGCATGACCCCGCTCGGATGTGGAAAAAAAAAATCCCCAAAAACTAAAACACGGCCGGAAAAACGAGGAAAAACATGAAAATGAAGGCGATATATTAGTATCTAGAAAAGGTTTCCCTTTTCTTATTATTATTCTTATTCCGCACTTTTTTTCGTCCGTTAATACGGCCCGAACCGGAACGTGCACCCATGCATGGCATACATCGTTGGATGCGTCTCCATAATGCCTCGATGGGCATTACTTTTCTCCGTAATAGGGGTTACCGTGGCAACGCTAGTTGCCAAAAAGCAAAAAAAAAGGCGAAAATTCCCACGCTTATTGCTCGGCCGAACTTTATCGTAGAGACATCGTTCAAACTTTCAAACACTCGGCCCGATTGTCCCTAATGGTACGTACAAGCTCATTATGCCAAGTATTACAGTTTCTGTGATATTGACCTTTCATTTTTATTTTTTTTTCCATTTGACTTTGGACGCTTGTTGCTAGGCAACAGGTTATCGTAGAGACATCGTACAAATGTTTCCCGACTCGGCACGCTGTGGACTTCAACATACTCAAATTTCATGAAGCTGGGATTTAAGGAAATTTTATGTCAAAATCCAGGCCACATGGCCCCATTCATTCGGATGGGGTTTTGTACCACGGTGAAAAAAAAACCTATCCGTTAACATAGTCTGAACCGGAACATGCACCCATACATGGCATACATCGTTGGATGCGTCTCCATCGTTCCTCGATGGGCATTACTTTTCTCAGTAAAAAGTGTTACCGTGGCAACGCTAGACGCCAAAAAGCAAAAAAAAAGGCAAAAATTCGGACGCTTATTGCTTGGCCGGACTTTATCGTAGAGACATCGTTGAAACTTTCAAACACTCGGCCCGATTGGCACTAACAGACCCTACAACCTCATTATGCTAATTATTACAGTTTTTGCGATATTGGCCTTTCATTTTCTTTTTTATTTCTGTTTGAATTTGGACGCTTGTTGCTAGGCAACAGGTTATCGTAGAGACATCGTACAAATGTCCCCTGACTCGGCACGCTGTGGACTTCAACATACTCAAATTTCATGAAGCTGGGATTTAAGGAAATTTTATGTCAAAATCCAGGCCAAATGGCCCCATTCATTCGGATGGGGTTTTGTACCACGGTGAAAAAAAAAACCTATCCGTTAACATAGCCTGAACCGGAACATGCACCCATGCATGGCATACATCGTTAGATGCGTCTCCATCTTGCCTCGATGGGCATTACTATTCTCAGTCAAAAGCATTACCTTGGCAACGCTAGATGCCAAAAAGCGCGCCCCATTAATAACTATTGGGAGCACAGGAATGAATGAAATACAAGCGTAAAAACACCTCAAACTGACAGAGAACCACCCCGAACACAACCACTGCAGCCCCAAACCAAAGCAGCAAGAGGGGACGAATGGGCGGTAGGGCATGCCCATATCAAAATTTCCAGAAATTTTCTAGTTATGGGCATGCCAAGTAATGGCATGACCATATTGCAATCGTCCAGAATGGCCCAAAGGGCAATGTTGCTAGCATTTTGCTAACAAGCTAAAGTTGCAAAAGTCCCACGTCACACCAGCGGGTGTACAGCATGACCCCGCTCGGATGTGGGAAAAAAAAATCCCCAAAAACTAAAACACGCCCGAAAAAATGAGGAAAAACATGAAAATGAAGGCGATATATTGGTATACAGAAAAGGTTTCCCTTTTCTTATTATTCTTATTCCGCACTTTTTTTCGTCCGTTAATACGGCCCGAACCGCAACGTGCACCCATACATGGCATACATCGTTGGATGCGTCTCCATCGTGATTCGATGGGTATTACTTTTCTCAGTAATAGGGGTTACCGTGGCAACGCTAGTTGCCCAAAAGCAAAAAAAAAGGCAAAAATTCCCGCGCTTATTGCTCGGCCGAACTTTATCGTAGAGACATCGTTCAAACTTTGAAACACTCGGCCCGATAGTCTTTAAAGGACCATACAACTTCATCATTCTAGTCATTATGGTTTTTGCGATATTTAACTTTCAATTTAAAAAAAAAATCCCTTTTATTTTGAACGTTTGTTGCTAGGCAACGGTTTATCGTACAGACATCATTACAACATTGACAAACCCGGGACGCTTTGTACTGCAACATATTTTAGTCTCGTCATGCTTGCTATTACGGTTTTTGAGATATTCCACATTGTTCATTTTGATGCTAACGGAACTTCGGATGCTTGTTGCGCGGCAACGCGGTATCGCAGAGACTTTGTTCCAACGTTAAAAGACTCAGGTTGATGTGGACTACAACATACTGAGGTCTCATTACGCTCTAGTTTACAGCTTTTGAGATATTAAAGCCAAATTGTCCCATTCTATCCTATGGGGCTTGTTACCATGGCAACAAAAACCTATGCATTTGTATGGGAGAGCATGTGAATAAACAATCTGTTAATACTGCCCGGACCGCAATGTACACCCATGCATGGCATATATCGTTGGATGCGTCTCCATCGTGCCTCGATGGGCATTACTTTTTTCAGTCAAAAGTGTTACCGTGGCAACGCTAGATGCCAAAAAGCCAAAAAAAAGGCGAAAATTCAGACGCTTATTGCTCGGCCGGACTTTGTCGTAGAGACATAGTTCAAACTTTCAAACACTCGGCCCGATTGGCACTAACGGAGCCTAGAACCTCATTATGCAATTTTTTTAAGTTTTTGCGATATTGACCTTTCATTTTTTTTTTAATTTCCGTTTGACTTTGGACGCTTGTTGCTAGGCAACAGATTATCGTAGAGACATCATACAAATGTTCCCTGACTCGGCACGCTGTGACCTTCAACGTATTAAAATTTCATGAAGCTGTGATTTAAGGAAAGTTTTATGTAAAATCCATGCCAAATGGCCCCATTCATTCGGATGGGTTTTTTTAAACCACGGTGGAAAAAAAACCTATCCGTTAACGTAGCCTGAACCGGAACGTGCACCCATGCATGGCATACATCGTTGGATGCGTCTCCATCGTGCCTCGATGGGCATTACTTTTCTCAGTCAAAAGCGTTACCGTGGGGACGCTAGACGGCAAAAAGTGCGCCCCATTAATAGCTATTGGGAGCACAGGAATGAATGAAATACAACCATAAACACCTCAAACTGACATAAAACCACCCCGAACACAAACACTACAGCCCCAAACCAGAGCAGCGAGAGGGCTCGAATGGGCGGTAGGGCATGCCCATATCAAAATTTCCAGAAATTTTCTAGTTATTATTATTATTCTTATTATTCCGCACTTTTTTTCGTCCATTAATACGGCCCGAACCGCAACGTGCACCCATGCATGGCATACATCGTTGGATGCGTCTCCATCGTGATTCGATGGGCATTACTTTTCTCAGTAATAGGGGTTACCATGGCAACGCTAGTTGCTAAAAAGCAAAAAAAAAGGCGAAAATTCCCGCGCTTATTGCTCGGCCGAACTTTATCGTAGAGACATCGTTCAAACTTTGAAACACTCGGCCCGATAGTCTTTAAAGGACCATACAACTTCATCATTCTAGTTATTACGGTTTTTGCGATATTTAACTTTCAATTTAAAAAAAAAATCCCTTTTATTTTGAACGTTTGTTGCTAGGCAACGGTTTATCGTACAGACATCATTACAACATTGACAAACCCGGGACGCTTTGTACTGCAACATATTTTAGTCTCGTCATGCTTGCTATTACGGTTTTTGAGATATTCCACATTGTTCATTTTGATGCTAACGGAACTTCGGATGCTTGTTGCGCGGCAACGCGGTATCGCAGAGACTTTGTTCCAACGTTAAAAGACTCAGGTTGATGTGGACTACAACATACTGAGGTCTCATTACGCTCTAGTTTACAGCTTTTGAGATATTAAAGCCAAATTGTCCCATTCTATCCTATGGGGCTTGTTACCATGGCAACAAAAACCTATGCATTTGTATGGGAGAGCATGTGAATAAACAATCTGTTAATACTGCCCGGACCGCAATGTACACCCATGCATGGCATATATCGTTGGATGCGTCTCCATCGTGCCTCGATGGGCATTACTTTTTTCAGTCAAAAGTGTTACCGTGGCAACGCTAGATGCCAAAAAGCCAAAAAAAAGGCGAAAATTCAGACGCTTATTGCTCGGCCGGACTTTGTCGTAGAGACATAGTTCAAACTTTCAAACACTCGGCCCGATTGGCACTAACGGAGCCTAGAACCTCATTATGCAATTTTTTTAAGTTTTTGCGATATTGACCTTTCATTTTTTTTTTAATTTCCGTTTGACTTTGGACGCTTGTTGCTAGGCAACAGATTATCGTAGAGACATCATACAAATGTTCCCTGACTCGGCACGCTGTGACCTTCAACGTATTAAAATTTCATGAAGCTGTGATTTAAGGAAAGTTTTATGTAAAATCCATGCCAAATGGCCCCATTCATTCGGATGGGTTTTTTTAAACCACGGTGGAAAAAAAACCTATCCGTTAACGTAGCCTGAACCGGAACGTGCACCCATGCATGGCATACATCGTTGGATGCGTCTCCATCGTGCCTCGATGGGCATTACTTTTCTCAGTCAAAAGCGTTACCGTGGGGACGCTAGACGGCAAAAAGTGCGCCCCATTAATAGCTATTGGGAGCACAGGAATGAATGAAATACAACCATAAACACCTCAAACTGACATAAAACCACCCCGAACACAAACACTACAGCCCCAAACCAGAGCAGCGAGAGGGCTCGAATGGGCGGTAGGGCATGCCCATATCAAAATTTCCAGAAATTTTCTAGTTATGGGCATGCCAAGTAATGGCATGACCATATTGCAATCGTCCAGAATGGCCCAAAGGGCAATGTTGCTAGCATTTTGCTAACAAGCTAAAGTCGCAAAAGTCCCACGTCACACCAGCGGGTGTACAGCATGACCCCGCACTGATGTGGAAAAAAAAAATCCCCAAAAACTAAAACACGTCCGAAAAAATGAGGAAAAACATGAAAATGAAGGCGATATATTGGTATACAGAAAAGTTTCCCTTTTCTTATTATTCTTATTATTCCGCACTTTTTTTCGTCCGTTAATACGGCCCGAACCGCAACGTGCACCCATGCATGGCATACATCGTTGGATGCGTGTCCATCGTGATTCGATGGGTATTACTTTTCTCAGTAATAGGGGTTACCGTGGCAACGCTAGTTGCCAAAAAGCAAAAAAAAAGGCGAAAATTCCCGCGCTTATTGCTCGGCCGAACTTTATCGTAGAGACATCGTTCAAACTTTGAAACACTCGGCCCGATAGTCTTTAAAGGACCATACAACTACATCATTCTAGTTATTACGGTTTTTGCGATATTTAACTTTCAATTTAAAAAAAAAATCTCTTTTATTTTGGACGTTTGTTGCTAGGCAACGGTTTATCGTACAGACATCATTACAACATTGACAAACCCGGGACGCTTTGTACTGCAACATATTTTAGTCTCGTCAAGCTAGCTATTACAGTTTTTGAGATATTCCACGTTGCTCATTTTGACGCTAACGGAATTTTGGACGCTTGTTGCGCGGCAACGCGATAATGTAGAGACTTTGATTCAACGTTAAAATACTCAGCTTGATGTGGACTACAACATACTGAGGTCTCATTACGCTGTCGTTTACAGCTTTTGAGATATTGAAGCCAAATTGTCCCATTCTATCCTATGGGGCTTGTTACTATGGCAAAAAAAACCAATGCATTTGTATGGGGGACCATGTGAATAAACAATCTGTTAATGCTGTCCGAACCGGAACGTGCACCCATGCATGGCATACATCGTTGGATGCGTCTCCATCGTGCCTCGATGAGCATTACTTTTCTCAGTCAAAAGTGTTACCGTGGCAACGCTAGACGCCAAAAAGAAAAAAAAAAAGGCGAAAATTCAGACGCTTATTGCTCGGTCGAACTTTATCGTAGAGACATCGTTCAAACTTTCAAACACTCGGCCCGATTGGCACTAACGGACCCTACAAGCTCATTGTGCCAATTATTAAAATTTTTGCGATATTGACCTTTAATTTTTCTTTTTTATTTCCATTTGACTTTGGACGCTTGTTGCTAGGCAACACATTATCGTAGAGACATCGTACAAATGTCCCCTGACTCGGCACGCTGTGGACTTCAACATACTCAAATCTCATGAAGCTGGTATTTAAGGAAATTTTATGTCAAAATCCAGGCCAAATGGCCCCATTCATTCGGATGGGGTTTTGTACCATGGTGAAAAAAAAAACCTATCCGTTAACGTAGCCTGAACCAGAACGTGCACTCATGCATGGCATACATCGTTACATGCGTCTCCATCTTGCCTCGATGGGCATTACTATTCTCAGTCAAAAGCGTTACCATGGCAATGCTAGATGCCAAAAAGCGCGCCCCATTAATAACTATTGGGAGCACAGGAATGAATGAAATACAAGCGTAAAAACACCTCAAGCTGACATAGAACCACCCCGAACACAACCACTACAGCCCCAAACCAAAGCAGCGAGAGGGGGCGAATGGGCGGTAGGGCATGCCCATATCAAAATTTCCAGAAATTTTCTAGTTATTATTATTATTCTTATTATTCCGCACTTTTTTTCGTCCATTAATACGGCCCGAACCGCAACGTGCACCCATGCATGGCATACATCGTTGGATGCGTCTCCATCGTGATTCGATGGGCATTACTTTTCTCAGTAATAGGGGTTACCATGGCAACGCTAGTTGCTAAAAAGCAAAAAAAAAGGCGAAAATTCCCGCGCTTATTGCTCGGCCGAACTTTATCGTAGAGACATCGTTCAAACTTTGAAACACTCGGCCCGATAGTCTTTAAAGGACCATACAACTTCATCATTCTAGTTATTACGGTTTTTGCGATATTTAACTTTCAATTTAAAAAAAAAATCACTTTTATTTTGGACGCTTGTTGCTAGGCAACGGTTTATCGTACAGACATCATTACAACATTGACCAACCCGGGACGCTTTGTACTGCAACATATTTTAGTCTCGTCATGCTTGCTATTACGGTTTTTGAGATATTCCACATTGTTCATTTTGATGCTAACGGAACTTCGGATGCTTGTTGCGCGGCAACGCGGTATCGCAGAGACTTGGTTCCAACGTTAAAAGACTCAGGTTGATGTGGACTACAACATACTGAGGTCTCATTACGCTGTCGTTTACAGCTTTTGAGATATTAAAGCCAAATTGTCCCATTCTATCCTATGGGGCTTGTTACCATGGCAACAAAAACCAATGCATTTGTATGGGGGACCATGTGAATAAACAATCTGTTAATGCTGCCCGAACCAGAACGTGCACCCATGCATGGCATATATCGTTGGATGCGTCTCCATCGTGCCTCGATGGGCATTACTTTTCTCAGTCAAAAGTGTTACCGTGGCAACGCTAGATGCCATAAAGCAAAAAAAAAGGCAAAAATTCAGACGCTTATTGCTCGGTCGAACTTTATCGTAGAGACATCGTTCAAACTTTCAAACACTCGGCCCGATTGGCACTAACGGGCCGTACAAGCTCATTATGCCAATTATTAAAATTTTTGCGATATTGACCTTTCATTTTTTTTTAAAATTTCCATTTGACTTTGGACGCTTGTTGCTAGGCGACAGATTATCGTAGAGACATCGTACAAATGTTCCCCGACTCGGCACGCTGTGGCCGTCAACATATTCAAATTTCATGAAGCTGGGATTTAAGGAAATTTTATGTCAAAATCCATGCCAAATGGCCCCATTCATTCGGATGGGTTTTTTTACCACGGTGAAACAAAAACCTATCCATTAATGTAGCCTGAACCGCAACGTGCACCCATGCATGGCATACATCGTTAGATGCGTCTCCATGTTGCCTCGATGGGCATTACTTTTTTCAGTCAAAAGTGTCACCGTGGGGGGCGCTAGACGCCAAAAAGCGCACACCTTTAATAACTATTGGGAGCACAGGAATGAATGCAATACAACTGTAAACACCTCAAACTGACATAGAACCACCCCCAACACAACCACTACAGCCCTAAACCAAAGCAGCTGGAGGGGTCGAATGGGCCGTAGGGCATGCCCATGTCAAAATTTCGTGAAATTTTCTAGTTATTATTATTCTTATTATTCCGCACTTTTTTTCGTCCGTTAATACGGCCCGAACCGCAACGTGCACCCATGCATGGCATACATCGTTGGATGCGCCTCCATCGTGATTCGATGGGTATTACTTTTCTCAGTAATAGGGGTTACCATGGCAACGTTAGTTGGTAAAAAGCAAAAAAAAAGACGAAAATTCCCGCGCTTATTGCTTGGCCGAACTTTATCGTAGAGACATCGTTCAAACTTTGAAACACTCGGCCCGATTGTCCCTAACAGTACGTACAACCTCATTATGCCAAGTATTACAGTTTTTGCGACATTTACCTTTCAGGTTTTTTTTTATTTCTGTTTAACTTTGGACGCTTGTTGCTAGGCAACAGGTTATCGTAGAGACATCATACAAATGTTCCCCGACTCGGCACGCTGTGGACTTCAACATATTCAGATTTCATGAAGCTGTGATTTAAGGAAATTTTTTGTCAAAATCCATGCCAAATGGCCCCATTCATTCGGATGGGTTTTTTTACCATCGTGAAAAAAAGACCTATCCGTTAATGTAGGCTGAACCGGAACGTGCACCCATGCATGGCATACATCGTTGGATGCGTCTCCATCGTTCCTCGATGGGCATTACTTTTCTCAGTAATAGGGGTTACCGTGGCAACGCTAGTTGCCAAAAAGCAAAAAAAAAGGCAAAAATTCGGACGCTTATTGCTCGGCCGAACTTTGTCGTAGAGACATCGTTCAAACTTTCAAACACCCGGCCCGATTGTCCCTAACCGTACGTACAAGCTCATTATGCCAAGTATTACAGTTTTTGCGATATTTACCTTTCAGGTTTTTTTTTTATTTCCGTTTGACTTTGGACATTGTTGCTAGGCAACAGGTTATCGTAGAGACATCGTACAAATGTTCCCTAACTCGGCACGCTGTGGACTTCAACATATTAAAATTTCATGAAGCTGTGATTTAAGGAAATTTTTTGTCAAAATCCATGCCAAGTGGCCCCATTCATTCGGATGGGATTTTTTACCATGGTGAAAAAAAACCCCTATCCGTTAACATAGTCTGAACCAGAACATGCACCCATGCATGGCATACATCGTTAGATGCTTCTCCATCGTGCCTCGATGGGCATTACTTTTCTCAGTCAAAAGCGTCGCCGTGGGGACGCTGGATGCCAAAAAGCGCACCCCATCAATAACTATAGGGAGCACAGGAATGAATGCAACACAACCGTAAACACCTCAAATTGACATAGAACCGCCCCGAACACAACCACTACAGCCCTAAACCAAAGCGGCGAGAGGGGACGAATGGGCAGTAGGGCATGCCCATATCAAAATTTCCAGAAATTTTCTAGTTATTAGTGCCACGGCTGCGCCACGTGGCACGCCTCCTCCATTGAGCTGCGCAAGCTCAATGGAGGAGGAGTGCCTCGTGCGCAGCACGAGGCACTCATACTATTGCTCAGGCTTATTATTAGTGCCACGGCTGCGCCACGTGGCACGCCTCCTCCATTGAGCTGCGCAAGCTCAATGGAGGAGGAGTGCCTCGTGCGCAGCACGAGGCACTCATACTATTGCTCAGGCTTATTATTATTTATATATTCTTCCGTAAAAACTTTGTCCGGCTACTCCTCCTACAGCTTTGAGAAAACGCGAAAAGTAAAAACGTAGAAACGTGCGCCTTAATCGGGAATCGATGGGTATGACTTTTATTAGCGATTGGCGTGCACGTTTTTGCGCAACGTGCACAAACGTGCGCTTTTTGCCCCATCCGGAACGCATTGCGTGAAGTTTGGGGCCTCACCACTCGCACACCGTTACTCGAAAAATTCTGAACCGATTTAGAAAGTTGTAGGCCCTGAATTTAACTACAGTCCTGTGGATTTTCAGAACGATGGCACGAATAGTTTTTGCACGAAGTGCAAAAACATTTCCAAATTTCCAAACTAATGGGGAAGATTTTCCCATGCATTTCAATGGCGCCATTATAAGCGGATGGGAAAATGTTGAGAAAAAAAAGACAAAATTCACCTTTTTTCCGAGTCACGTATCTTTCTCATACTTGGACGTAGAAACGTCATTCAAACTTCAAAACGGAGGAAAACTTCTCTTCTCTCTCCAAACCCCGGACTGTTTTTTCCTAAAATGTACACTTTTCAAGATATGAGCGCTCAAGCGAGGACTGGAAATCACTTTTTTTCAAATCTAGAGCACGGGAGTCAGTTTGCTAGAGTGTAGTTACACTGAAAAAAAAACATGATTTCTTATTTGTAACTCGAGGTCACGGCCAAACCGTAAAAGGTAGACAGATCATTTTTGGTCAGAATATAGACATAGGTGTTGTGATTCATAAAATGTGACTTTGACAGGCGTGGTGTGCACAAAATTTTAACGGGGGAGCCAACAGACACGCCAGTTCCTGTCTCTCTCTTCATTGACTCCCATGTTAAATGAAGTTTTCTTAAAAAAAATCTCATTTTTGTTTTCGAATTGCCGTTACTAACACATTTTAAGGAATATCTGTATGAAAATAACATTTAGATAATCTGGTAGGTTCTCTGTTTCTCAAAATGTTTTCGTTTTTCTGCTAAGAGCTACGGTTTGAGCGCAAAGTGGAGTGATTTCAGGTTTGTCACAACCAAAAATCCAGCTGAGTCATTCCCGCTCCCTCTGTATCAGGTTCTTGTTGCCCCTAGCAACCAGAGCTCAGCTGTTGACTGATTAGACTGACCCAGAACTGGTCACATGACTCACTCAGTACAGAATTCATAGTATAACCTGGAAAATGGAGAAATCTGAACCCTGACCTTTTAACCTTAGATGAACACACACACACACACACACACACACACACACACACACACACACACACACACACACACACACACACACACACACACGATAGGTGTTATTATGGGATGTCAGGTGTTTTTATAGGATGTTAGTGTTATTATGGGATGTCAGGTGTTTTTATAGGATGTTAGTGTTATTATGGGATGACAGGTGTTTTTATAGGATGTTAGTGTTATTATGGGATGGCAGGTGTTTTTATAGGATGTTAGTGTTATTATGGGATGGCAGGTGTTTATTATGGGATGGTAGTGTTATTGGTGTTAGCGGTCCCGTTAGCGGTTCTGTTAGCGGTCCTGTTAGCGATCCCGTTAGCGGTCCCGTTAGCGGTCCAGTTAGCGATCCCGTTAGCGGTCCAGTTAGCGACCCCGTTAGCGGTCCCGTTAGGAATCCCGTTAGCGGTCCCGTTAGCGGTTGTTAGCGATCCCGTTAGCGATCCCGTTAGCGGCTTGGTTAGCAATCCCGTTAGCGGCTCGGTTAGCGGTCCCGTTAGCGGTTCAGTTAGCGATTCCGTTAGCGATCCCGTTAGCGGTCCCGTTAGCGGTCCCGTTAGCGGTCCAGTTAGCGATCCCGTTAGCGGTCCAGTTAGCGACCCCGTTAGCGGTCCCGTTAGCGGTTCCGCTAGCGGTTGTTAGCGATCCCGTTAGCGGTCCCGTTAGCGGTTCAGTTAGCGATTCCGTTAGCGATCCCGTTAGCGGTCCCGTTAGCGGTCCAGTTAGCGATCCCGTTAGCGGTCCAGTTAGCGACCCCGTTAGCGGTCCCGTTAGCGGTTCCGCTAGCGGTTGTTAGCGATCCCGTTAGCGGTCCCGTTAGCGGTTCTGTTAGCGGTTCTGTTAGCGGTCCTGTTAGCGGTTCCGTTAGCGGTTGTTAGCGGTCCCGTTAGCGATCCCATTAGCGGCTCGGTTAGCAATCCCGTTAGCGGCTCGGTTAGCGGTCCCGTTAGCGGTTCAGTTAGCGATTCCGTTAGCGATCCCGTTAGCGGTACCGTTAGCGGTCCAGTTAGCGATCCCGTTAGCGGTCCAGTTAGCGACCCCGTTAGCGGTCCCGTTAGCAATCCCATTAGCGGTCCCCGTTAGCGGTTCCGCTAGCGGTTGTTAGCGATCCCGTTAGCGGTTCTGTTAGCGGTTCTGTTAGCGGTCCCGTTAGCGGTTCTGTTAGCGGTTGTTAGCGGTCCCGTTAGCGGCTCGGTTAGCGGTCCCGTTAGCGATCCCGTTAGCGATCCCGTTAGCGATCCCGTTAGCGATCCCGTTAGCGATCCCGTTAGCGATCCCGTTAGCGATCCCGTTAGCGATCCCGTTAGCGGTCCCGTTAGCGGTTCCGTTAGCGATCCCATTAGCGGTCCCGTTAGCGGTTCCGTTAGCGGTTGTTAGCGGCTCGGTTAGCGATCCCGTTAGCGGCTCGGTTAGTGGTCCCGTTAGCGGTCCCGTTAGCGATCCCGTTAGCGATCCCGTTAGCGGTTCAGTTAGCGGTTCTATATTTTCTGTAATAACTTTTGAATGGTTTGACATAGAGAGTCATGGGTGGTGTCATTGGAATCTGTATCGAGTCCTTGACCTTCATGGGTGCAAATAAGCCCCGCGATCATCCGGCAGTAGTCCGTGGCACTTCAAAATTTCCCGGGAATTTTGTCTAGTTATTTATATATTCTTCCGTAAAAACTTTGTCCGGCTACTCCTCCTACAGCTTTGAGAAAACGCGAAAAGTAAAAACGTAGAAACGTGCGCCTTAATCGGGAATCGATGGGTATGACTTTTATTAGCGATTGGCGTGCACGTTTTTGCGCAACGTGCACAAACGTGCGCTTTTTGCCCCATCCGGAACGCATTGCGTGAAGTTTGGGGCCTCACCACTCGCACACCGTTACTCGAAAAATTCTGAACCGATTTAGAAAGTTGTAGGCCCTGAATTTAACTACAGTCCTGTGGATTTTCAGAACGATGGCACGAATAGTTTTTGCACGAAGTGCAAAAACATTTCCAAATTTCCAAACTAATGGGGAGATTTTCCCATGTATTTGTATGGGGCAGCATTTCACACTTTGGGTGGGAGGAGGTTAAAAAAAAAAAAAAATCACCTTTTTTCTGAGTCACGTATCTTTCTCATACTTGCACGTAGAAACGTCATTCAAACTTCAAAACGGAGGAAAACTTCTCTTCTCTCTCCAAACCCGAAACAGTTTTTTCCTAAAATGTACACTTTTCAAGATATGAGCCCTCAAGCGAGGACTGGAAATCACTTTTTTTCAAATCTAGAGCACGGGAGTCAGTTTGCTAGAGTGTAGTTACACTGAAAAAAAAACATGATTTCTTATTTGTAACTCGAGGTCACGGCCAAACCGTAAAAGGTAGACAGATAATTTTTGGTCAGAATATAGACATAGGTGTTGTGATTTATAAAATGTGACTTTGACAGGCGTGGTGTGCACAAAATTTTAACGGGGGAGCCAACAGACACGCCAGTTCCTGTCTCTCTCTTCATTGACTCCCATGTTAAATGAAGTTTTCTTAAAAAAAATCTCATTTTTGTTTTCAAATTGCCGTTACTAACACATTTTAAGGAATATCTGTATGAAAATAACATTTAGATAATCTGGTAGGTTCTCTGTTTCTCAAAATGTTTTCGTTTTTCTGCTAAGAGCTACGGTTTGAGCGCAAAGTGGAGTGATTTCAGGTTTGTCACAACCAAAAATCCAGCTGAGTCATTCCCGCTCCCTCTGTATCAGGTTCTTGTTGCCCCTAGCAACCAGAGCTCAGCTGTTGACTGATTAGACTGACCCAGAACTGGTCACATGACTCACTCAGTACAGACTTCATAGTATAACCTGGAAAATGGAGAAATCTGAACCCTGACCTTTTAACCTTAGATGAACACACACACACACACACACACACACACACACACACACACACACACACACACACACACACACACACACACGATAGGTGTTATTATGGGATGTCAGGTGTTTTTATAGGATGTTAGTGTTATTATGGGATGACAGGTGTTTTTATAGGATGTTAGTGTTATTATGGGATGTCAGGTGTTTTTATAGGATGTTAGTGTTATTATGGGATGGCAGGTGTTTTTATAGGATGTTAGTGTTATTATGGGATGGCAGGTGTTTTTATAGGATGTTAGTGTTATTATGGGATGTTAGTGTTATTATGGGATGGTAGGTGTTTATTATGGGATGGTAGTGTTATTGGTGTTAGCGGTCCCGTTAGCGGTTCTGTTAGCGGTCCTGTTAGCGATCCCGTTAGCGGTCCCGTTAGCGGTCCAGTTAGCGATCCCGTTAGCGGTCCAGTTAGCGACCCCGTTAGCGGTCCCGTTAGCAATCCCGTTAGCGGTCCCGTTAGCGGTTGTTAGCGATCCCGTTAGCGATCCCGTTAGCGGCTTGGTTAGCGATCCCATTAGCGGCTCGGTTAGCGGTCCCGTTAGCGGTTCAGTTAGCGATTCCGTTAGCGATCCCGTTAGCGGTCCCGTTAGCGGTCCAGTTAGCGATCCCGTTAGCGGTCCAGTTAGCGACCCCGTTAGCGGTCCCGTTAGCGGTTCCGCTAGCGGTTGTTAGCGATCCCGTTAGCGGTCCCGTTAGCGGTTCAGTTAGCGATTCCGTTAGCGATCCCGTTAGCGGTCCCGTTAGCGGTCCAGTTAGCGATCCCGTTAGCGGTCCAGTTAGCGACCCCGTTAGCGGTCCCGTTAGCGGTTCCGCTAGCGGTTGTTAGCGATCCCGTTAGCGGTCCCGTTAGCGGTTCTGTTAGCGGTTCTGTTAGCGGTCCTGTTAGCGGTTCCGTTAGCGGTTGTTAGCGGTCCCGTTAGCGATCCCATTAGCGGCTCGGTTAGCAATCCCGTTAGCGGCTCGGTTAGCGGTCCCGTTAGCGGTTCAGTTAGCGGTCCCGTTAGCGGTTGTTAGCGATCCCGTTAGCGATCCCGTTAGCGGCTTGGTTAGCGATCCCGTTAGCGGCTCGGTTAGCGGTCCCGTTAGCGGTTCAGTTAGCGATTCCGTTAGCGATCCCGTTAGCGGTCCCGTTAGCGGTCCAGTTAGCGGTCCCGTTAGCGGTCCAGTTAGCGATCCCGTTAGCGGTCCAGTTAGCGACCCCGTTAGCGGTCCCGTTAGCGGTTCCGCTAGCGGTTGTTAGCGATCCCGTTAGCGGTCCCGTTAGCGGTTCAGTTAGCGATTCCGTTAGCGATCCCGTTAGCGGTCCCGTTAGCGGTCCAGTTAGCGATCCCGTTAGCGGTCCAGTTAGCGACCCCGTTAGCGGTCCCGTTAGCGGTTCCGCTAGCGGTTGTTAGCGATCCCGTTAGCGGTCCCGTTAGCGGTTCTGTTAGCGGTTCTGTTAGCGGTCCTGTTAGCGGTTCCGTTAGCGGTTGTTAGCGGTCCCGTTAGCGATCCCATTAGCGGCTCGGTTAGCAATCCCGTTAGCGGCTCGGTTAGCGGTCCCGTTAGCGGTTCAGTTAGCGATTCCGTTAGCGATCCCATTAGCGGTACCGTTAGCAGTCCAGTTAGCGATCCCGTTAGCGGTCCAGTTAGCGACCCCGTTAGCGGTCCCGTTAGCAATCCCATTAGCGGTCCCGTTAGCGGTTCCGCTAGCGGTTGTTAGCGATCCCGTTAGCGGTTCTGTTAGCGGTTCTGTTAGCGGTCCCGTTAGCGGTTCTGTTAGCGGTTGTTAGCGGTCCCGTTAGCGATCCCATTAGCGGCTCGGTTAGCGGTCCCGTTAGCGATCCCGTTAGCGATCCCGTTAGCGATCCCGTTAGCGGTCCCGTTAGCGGTCCCGTTAGCGATCCCGTTAGCGGTCCCGTTAGCGGTTCCGTTAGCGGTCCCGTTAGCGGTCCCGTTAGCGGTTCCGTTAGCGGTTGTTAGCGGCTCGGTTAGCGATCCCGTTAGCGGCTCGGTTAGCGGTCCCGTTAGCGGTCCCGTTAGCGATCCCGTTAGCGATCCCGTTAGCGGTTCAGTTAGCGGTTCTATATTTTCTGTAATAACTTTTGAATGGTTTGACATAGAGAGTCATGGGTGGTGTCATTGGAATCTGTATCGAGTCCTTGACCTTCATGGGTGCAAATAAGCCCCGCGATCATCCGGCAGTAGTCCGTGGCACTTCAAAATTTCCCGGGAATTTTGTCTAGTTATTATTCTTATTCCGCACTTTTTTTCGTCCGTTAATACGGCCCGAACCGCAACGTGCACCCATGCATGGCATACATCGTTGGATGCGTCTCCATCGTGATTCGATGGGCATTACTTTTCTCCGTAATAGGGGTTACCGTGGCAACGCTAGTTGCCAAAAAGCAAAAAAAAAGGCGAAAATTCCCACGCTTATTGCTCGGCCGAACTTTATCGTAGAGACATCGTTCAAACTTTCAAACACTCGGCCCGATTGTCCCTAATGGTACGTACAAGCTCATTATGCCAAGTATTACAGTTTCTGTGATATTGACCTTTCTTTTTTTTTTTTTTTTCCGTTTGACTTTGGACGCTTGTTGCTAGGCAACAGGTTATCGTAGAGACATCGTACAAATGTTTCCCGACTCGGCACGCTGTGGACTTCAACATACTCAAATTTCATGAAGCTGGGATTTAAGGAAATTTTATGTCAAAATCCAGGCCACATGGCCCCATTCATTCGGATGGGGTTTTGTACCATGGTGAAAAAAAAACCTATCCTTTAACATAGCCTGAACCGGAACATGCACCCATACATGGCATACATCGTTGGATGCGTCTCCATCGTTCCTCGATGGGCATTACTTTTCTCAGTAAAAAGTGTTACCGTGGCAACGCTAGACGCCAAAAAGCAAAAAAAAAGGCAAAAATTCGGACGCTTATTGCTCGGCCGGACTTTATCGTAGAGACATCGTTGAAACTTTCAAACACTCGGCCCGATTGGCACTAACAGACCCTACAACCTCATTATGCTAATTATTACAGTTTTTGCGATATTGGCCTTTCATTTTCTTTTTTATTTCTGTTTGAATTTGGACGCTTGTTGCTAGGCAACAGGTTATCGTAGAGACATCGTACAAATGTCCCCTGACTCGGCACGCTGTGGACTTCAACATACTCAAATTTCATGAAGCTGGGATTTAAGGAAATTTTATGTCAAAATCCAGGCCAAATGGCCCCATTCATTCGGATGGGGTTTTGTACCACGGTGAAAAAAAAAACCTATCCGTTAACATAGCCTGAACCGGAACATGCACCCATGCACGGCATACATCGTTAGATGCGTCTCCATCTTGCCTCGATGGGCATTACTATTCTCAGTCAAAAGCGTTACCGTGGCAACGCTAGATGCCAAAAAGCGCGCCCCATTAATAACTATTGGGAGCACAGGAATGAATGAAATACAAGCGTAAAAACACCTCAAACTGACATAGAACCACCCTAAACACAACCACTGCAGCAGAGGGGATGAATGGGCGGTAGGGCATGCCCATATCAAAATTTCCTGAAATTTTCTAGTTATTCTTTAGTCTTGTCCTCCTCGTTCTGTTTTGATTTGTGATTAGCCTGATTGTCAACACATGTGTCCCCTCAATACCTGTCCTCGTTTCCCTTCCTTTTCTATAAGGTTGTTATTGCTCAGACAAACAATGGAGATCTGATTGCAAGGGTCAGCTGAATCTACATTTTTAATACCAGATGGAGAGGCTTCGGAGCCCGAAGCTGTCCTCTTTTCTTCAGATCTATTGAGTTATTTGTTGAAGTCAGGAGTATGTGAGGCTATGGACTGCAGTTATGACAATAAAACATGAACGAGAGCATATGACAGTCAGTGACAGACCCACTTAACTCAACTGACTTAAACAAGTTGCTTTAAAATCATTATCTGTAACAACTGACACTCCATTTATTTTACAGCTCTGTTTTGCGGAGGTGATCAAAGCTCCTCTTGGTTTCTCTCCAGTGGTGTATCTTCCTTTCTGCTGGAATGACACATCTCTGCAAAGCCACACAAATCAATAAAATGAACCAGAGGAAGATTGGGAGCAAGGAGTCAACAGTCCATTATCCCTATTGAATTTAATGAGCGTGAGCTACATTCAGGAAGATGCCCAAGTTTTTAACGATACCACAGTTAAATGCCCAACAGCACATTAAAAGTATGCAGAATTGTCACCATTGAGAGTTCAGTTCCACATTACAATACGTTAAATAAAATATTCAAGTGTGCCATAAATTTAACATCTGAGTAGAATATAGTCTAAAATATTCCTTCTGTACCATTAAATTTAATACATAAGCTAGTTTCATAACCTCTCTGTTCAGTGACAATATACAGTAGCTGTAACTGGATGCTGTCAAGCAGTGGCTTCTATTACGGAGTCATCTGTTCTGTCCTCGTTGGTCTCCAGGAAGCATACAAACTGGCTAATTACATTTGCCTGATTAAATTTTGGCCTGCCTTCTAACCATTTATCTTAAATTCATCCAGGAATATTTAATTACATTAAACATCATCTAAGAGGACAGGGAAGTTCAGGAACACGTGCAGGCTTGTACGTCCATGGGTCCACATCAGTGTCACTCTGATTGATCAGTGTTCTTGGTATCCTAAGGCCGTGTCATTTCCTGCTCCCCGACTTATTGAAATGAAGCCTGCATTTTCTTTTTCTAGGGAGGCATCTGTTGTGAAACATAATTTAAAAAAGACATTGAGCTGGGCAAAGTGCTCGTCAAGATGAACCCTTTCAGGTTCCACTGAACCTAGTGTACGTCGGGATCCCTGTTTCGTGAAATGAGCCACAGCCTTAAGAGGGGTCAAATGTGAAGAGTGGCCTTTTTAGAAATTAGATGGAAATGGATGGAGCCTGCATCTTAAAAAAATATGGAAATGTTAGAGGGTTTGCTTATTATGGATTTTTTTTCTTTAAGAGTTTATCTTGCTTTATTAAATACATCTGCCCTGCACATATCACTCTCTCGGTTCAGTAATGCAGCGTAAGCAGGGTTCTGGATATCCTCTCTACGGATAAAAGTCAAACTAATGGTTAATATGTAATGTCCTCATATAGCAGCTCAAATATGTAATATATATGATGCTGTCAATATTTTAATTGATTAAAAAAAATAATTTATATATATATATATATATATATATATATATATATATATATATATATATATATATATATATATATATATTATATATATATATCATATATCATATAAACTACCCAATAGCTTAATTAATTTCAATTAGCTCAGCAGGGGCACAGTCAGCAACAACGAATGACCTGCCTAAAATACATCGGCTGCACGTTTGTGTGGTCGTTTAGTGGCACTTTAGTGCAGACTGTGCAAGATTTATTTATGAAGAGGATGAGAAACTGCCAGACTCCCATTCTAAAAATGAGTACCGTATTTTCGCGACCATAAGGCGCAACTTTTTTTTTTTTTTTTTTTTTTAAATGTGCCGGGCGCCTTAAGAAACGGTGCGCCGTGTCTATTACCTGAATTACGGTAATGTCAGGTCGGCCACCATGAGAAGGTAAAAAGAGAAGGGGGCGGGTGAAGCTGAATGAGACCATCCACTGAGCTGTTTAATGCGAAACAGATGATGAAGACTTTTAAGGATTTGCTTGATGTGTAAAGTGAAATAAAATACAATCAAACTAAGTTTTGCTCCGCTCTATTTAAATAAGCACACTTGTGTGTGAGTGTTCTGCAGCGCCGGCCGGTCGGAACCGTCCACATTCCCCGGTTAAAGCAGCGGCTGCAGCAGCGCGGTGATGGTCGCTGCTGCAGCCGACTTCCTGGTTCCCCAAGCGGGTCCGATGACCTGGTTCCCGGCCGCTTTAAGAGCAGAGATTTCTGGGGTCTGTCTCAGGTCAGATCAGCTTCACTTTCCGAAATTTGCAGCCAAATCTGTCGGTTACAAACCCGGTACCGGATCCCGACATGCGCGTGTGTGTATTCGCGGCGCGACACACAGATTCTCATGTAGGCTATGTGGTGCTGGACTGGCGCAGCTGATGGACAGAAACTTATGGTGATTTTTAAAAGAAAAACTTTGCATAAGAGGTTTCCAGCCGGAGTCATTATAAGGGTGAATGAAAAGAGGGGGCTGGATGAAGGGATGATGATGATCAAGAAGCTGAGACAGGTCTGGAAATTCGGACTGGCGCAGATGAATTAACGGAGCTCCTGTCGGATACAAACCCCGGTACCGGCTCCCCGACAGCGCGTGTGTGTGAGCGGGTCCAGCGCGAGGGTCCCGGGACGCGGGACCCGGGACCGCCGCGGGACCAGCGCGGGGGGGGGGCGGACCGGGACCCGGGACCCGGGACCCGGGACCCGGTCCAGCGCGAGGGGGCAAACGGGGAGCGGGACCCGGGACCGCCGCGGTCGGGATTTTTAAAAGAAAAGCGTTCCCTAAAGAGACTTTTCCAGCCAGAGTGAAATGAAAAGGGCTGGATGGATGAGGAGATGATCAGTGGCTGAGACAGGTTTGTGCAGCAACCCGGTGGTTTTTTTAAATTCTTTAATGCAGAAACAGAATATGAACCTTTGAAGGGTTTGATTGATGTGAAAAGTGAAATAAAATATCAAACTAAGTTTTGCTTCTGCTGTATTTTTAGCGGGTGTGTGTTTTGCAACGCGTGTCTGTGCAGCTCCGTCTCCGTAGACGGCGCCTTTTGGGTCGGTGCGCCGTATGTGTGTTTTAAAACCAAAAATGACACACAAAACTGAGGGTGCGCCTTTCCACACAGTGCGCCATATGGTCGCGAAAATACGGTAGCATGTCCAAATGTTTCTGCTAAATGCATCAACAAAACTGCTTCATAAAATGTAAAAAAAATATAGCAGACTGAAGGCATTAAGCTGTGATGCTAGCTAATGTTACCTTACATTCATTCTGATCTAATCTGTCCAAGCATCCTCATATCAGGTGCCGCTACTGAAACGAAGGGTGTTAGATCTGAAACAATCAGCAGTGCAGCTTACGGTCACTCGCTCACCAAACCGCCTGGTTCACTCTGGAGCATGCAGTGGAGCGCTGTCATCTATCTACCTGTTGGTTAATGGTGCGGTTGGTCAACTTGAAATGATCTGGGCAAAGGCACATTGTTTCTTTGGGCCCTGGAGAGCTAAGTGGGTTGAGAGAGCACCATTTACAGAGGCTATTGCTCTTGCAGGCAGCACAGGTTTGAATCCCGCTCTTTGCTGCGTCTCTTCCCCCTTTCTCTACCATTTCCTGTCCATCTATTTTCACAATAAAGGCCACTAGTGCCACAAAAGTCTTAA
Organism: Cololabis saira; assembly: GCF_033807715.1. NCBI lineage: Eukaryota > Metazoa > Chordata > Actinopteri > Beloniformes > Belonidae > Cololabis > Cololabis saira. The sequence continues at coordinate 26,441,194 of NC_084604.1, forward strand.
AAAACAAAACAAAGGTACATAGATAATTATAACCACTGAGCATACTCAGCAGGGTGATGTTTTAAGCTTGTCTTTAAAGGGGACATATTATGGCATTTAATGTATATTTTAAACAGGCCTTGAATGTCTTAAAAACAATCTAAAGCTTGTTTTTTCTACATAAATCAGAAATCCAGCCTGTGGGCCCTGTCACTAGTTTTACCTTTTCTAACCCCTTTTTCTGTGCTCCATTCTAAGGGAAGGGGGGGGGGGGGTATGATAATGAGGCTCTGTGCTGATTGGCTCCCTGAATGACGTGTAGCAGGGGAGGAGAATAAACCTCGCTCCGCCAGAGCAGCCCGAGCCTGTAATTAAATCACAACACTGAATTTTCACAAATGGCAACTTTATTGTTAAAAAAATAAAATATGAGTTGTATATAAATAACATTTATGCACTATTTCAGCCGGATCTGCCCGGCAGATGCTGAACGCTGGCCCTGCAACCCCACGGCGGGCGCCCAGCATGGCTCTGCGGCGCATCGCCCGTTACCGGTGATCAAACCAACAGATTTCGCTGAAAATCTCGAAGGGTGAAGCTGATCCAGCCTGGGACGTACCCCAGAAATCCCTGCTCCCAAAGCGGCTGGGAACCTGGACAATTTAGTCGGACAGACCCCGCTTTGGGAACCAGGAATTAGGCTGGAGCAGCGCGCATCACCGCGGCTTTAACCGGGGAATCTGACCGGTTCCGACCGGCCGGGACCGCAGGAACCCGCCTGGACTGGTAGCAGGGACTCCCAGGGACCGACCAGCGGAATTTCAGCCGGATCTGCCCGGCGGATGCTGCGCGCTGGCCGCGCAACCCCACCGCGGGCGCACAGATCGCCCGTTACCGGGGATCAAACCGACAGATTTGGCTGAAAATGTCGGAGGGTGAAGCTGATCCGACCTGGGACGGACCCCCGAGGACCCAGCTCCCAAACCACCCGGGAACCTGGATGATTTAACCCGGATCCGCTACGCCGCAGCGCCGCATCCGACTGGCTGAAGGAAGGACCGCTCCAGCCTGCGGAGAGAGCTGGTTGTGGGCGTGGTTTCAGCAGCGGAGGAGACCGAGGGCGTGGTTTGCATTTTGGTGACGTAAAGAAAATGCACAAATCCAAACGGCTCACAGAAACCACATGACACTGGGGGACTCTGTAAGGCGGGGGGGGGAGCAGACCTTGCAGATTTTCATGGGGTATCATCTTTTCTGTGTTGGCAGGGTGAGGGGAGACCACTTTATATATGTTAAAACAAGAAAAAACGTGTTTTTCATAATAGGTCCTCTTTAATGTTGTGGTGTTGTTTTGCCTAAGATGCTGTACAAATGTATTTCATTTATTAATTATAAAAAGGTATTTGTATTTTTTCCCCAACATTTTCTGTACTCGTGAAAAACTTCCACAACATGCTCCCTAGTGGAATGTTACATGATGTACTTTGTGATGTAGTAATAATAAAACAAATTTAAACTTTCAGCAGCCAAAACTGGCTGATACCGACTGGACAAACTTTTGCTAAACTCCCAGTGGTGGGACTTCTAAATATCAGCGACTGCTCCAGTCTGCCCTTTCTAGGGAAACCATCATATCGATACCAACGTTGGTATTGATATTGATTTATATACGCTTAATGACATCAATACTTTAGTTTCAGTTTCTCTCCTGTATGCACCTCGTCCCCTGACTCAGCATAAATAGTAAAAGGCTGTAAGATACAGTAGTAATGCACATATTTATCCAAGCATGTAAACAATTATATGAAAGAAAACCCTGAGCAATGGTAACAGAGAGAAGGATTATCCCATTATAAAGTTTTATTTAAGTCAATACATTTACTGGATTGTAAACAAATATATTAAATATAGCTCAGATTTGATTTTATATAATTACCATTATGTGTTAACTGTAAAAGGAATACTGCTTGATTAGTATATTTAAACTACAAGCAGATGTGCCAAAGACACACATCTTTTTTTTTTTTTTTTTTTGTGACAATTTTGTAGTAGTCTATTTTATTTAAGAAGAAAAATCCAGACATGACAATTTAGACGTAGCCTAAATTCAAACCTGGGTTTTAACTTATTTATGATACAAAGGAGATAAGTCACAAAAACACTTAAAAAGGTCATAACAGTTAATTCAGATTTAGCAATTTTACGAAATATTCACTTTAATTATTCAAAGGTATCGGTATCATATCGGTATCGGCGATATTGGCTCTGTATTTAGTTGGAATCGGATACTGAGTCCACTAAGAGATACTTAAAATACGTTGTCTAGTGAGGCATATACAGGTGATAAACTTTTAATTCTACCCTCCTGACATCCAATATAAGATACTTCAATGATGGCATTAAAGACGTGCAGCTGTTCTCCTGCCCCAGTCCGTGTTTTCGTTTGATTAATGGCTCTCATTTGTGCAGCCTACATGTCCTTTCATGACACAAGGTCGCAGCTCCCTGGCTGATCAATGCGCACCGTTATTAGAAGTGAATTGTCGCAACTATAGCCAACCCTGTGAGACAAGAGATGATGTGCTGAAGGAAATTTTTAGCAACTGGATGCTGAAGTCCTGTCAAGGAAAAACAAGACTATAAGGTCTTACAGGTTTAGCAGTAATTACAACAGAGATCTGTGCTATGAAAAAAATGGGGTCAGGAAATTGTTTAGGATTTTTGACCTAAAATGAATAAAGGAATGTCTGTGTATTTTTTTTATTTCTTTTTTTTGTTGTGGTTTATGTGGTTTTTAAAAGTATTCTAGGTTTTTCTATTTGGTTCTGTTGTTTGTTGGGTCTGTTCAGTGTTTAATTATTAATAGGGGTGTCAAATTAGCGCATTAATTGCAATTAATTAATTACAGGCCTATTTAGCGAATTATGTTTTTTAATCACTTAATCTATCTTTTAATCTCTAACTTTACTTTTTCTTTTTGCGAGTTGCCTTTATTATGAAATCTGTGTTTGTGCTTGAGTTGTTAGGGGTGGAAAACAATGGTCAGTCACACCTTGAAGTGGACATTGACTGGCTGTCCCTGTGTTTGGGATTGTTCAGCATTCACTGATTCACTGGTAGACTCCCGTTGTAGCTGGACAGGTATGGGGGGGCGGCGAGTAGCGGAGAAGAGAGGTGAAAATGGAGGAGCATGTGAAAGTTGTCATTCCAGTGAATGGGGAATTTACATTTCTAAAACGCCCTGACAGCACCATTGATAAAGGAAGAGTAAAAAAGGAATGGACTTTGCTCACCACCGAAGCAGCTCAAGTTTAGCCACATAAACACAAAGCACCCGGTCGCAAGCGCAGCCAAAGCTAAAAATGTTAGCTATTTATCAAGCCACAGCAACACTTTTCCCCAGACTAAACTCGAGGAGAGCAGCCTGCGCATGCGCACGTCTGCGACCCAGAGGATGGTGAATGTTCTTGCCAAGTGGATGTAAATGGCTAGGACTGCATCTGTTCAAGTCTGTTAAAAAACTAAGACTTAAAGGGGACATATTATGAAAAACAAGTTTTTTCTTGTTTTAACATATATAAAGTGGTCTCCCCTCACCCTGCCAGCACAGGGGAGACAAAATACCATGAATTTCTGCAAGGTCTCTGACCCCCGCCTTACAGAATCCCCCAGTGTCACGTGTTTTTTTTGAGCCGATTAGAATCTGCGCCTAGGGTGACGTCACCCGAGGCGCAGAGGTTCGGCCTCCGCTGCTGAAACCACGCCCACAACCAGCTCTCTCCGTCGGCTCGAGCAGTCCTTCCTTGAGCCAGTCGGACGCGGCGGAGCGGCGGAGCGGATCCGGGTTAAATCATCCAGGTTCCCGGGTGGTTTGGGAGCTGGGTCCTCGGGGGTCCGTCCCAGGTCGGATCAGCTTCACCCTCCAAGATTTTCAGCCAAATCTGTCGGTTTGATCCCCGGTAACCGACGATGCGCGCTGTTCCAGCCGACTTCCTGGTTCCCAAAGCGGGGTCCGTCAGACTAAATTGTCCAGGTTCCCGGCCGCGTTGGGAGCAGGGATTTCTGGGGTACGTCCCAGGCTGGACCAGCTTCACCCTCCGAGATTTTCAGCGAAATCTGTCGGTTTGATCCCCGGTAATGGGCGATGCGCCCCGGCGCCATGCGCCCCGGCGCCATGCGCCCAGGCGCCCGCCGTGGGGTTGCGGGGCCAGCACGCAGTGACTAAAGGCTGATTTATGGTTCCGCGTTACACCAACGCAGAGCCTACGGCGTAGGGTACGCGTTGATTTAACGCAGAACCGTAAATCAGGCTTTAAGATCCGTTTACAGGGTGTAACTGAATGAGAGCATCCGACTATTGAGCTGCGTGACATCGGATGCTCTCTGTCCACACTGAAACTGTTAAACTTGCGGCCAGTTAGGACAGTCCAATACAAAAAAAATAGCTTCTCGCATGGGACACGTTTTGTGTAAGACGCAGCCGGCTGCTCTGGCCGGAGCGAGGCTTATTCTCCTCCCCTCCTACACGTCATTCAGGGAGCCAATCAGCACAGAGCCTCATTATCATAGCCTCCTCTCCCCTAAAATGAAGCACAGAAAAAAGGGTTAGAAGCGGTAAAACTAGAGACAGGGCCCACAGGCTGGATTTCTGATTTATGTAGAAAAAACAAGCTTTAGATTGTTTTTAAGACATTCAAGGCCTGTTTAAAATATACATTAAATGCCATAATATGTCCCCTTTAATAAAGCCACATTATTTGTTGTTATCAATCCTTTGATCTGCCACAATAATGTAATGAATTCACAGGAAAACGCCTCAAGTTGAAGGCTTTTCTCAGAAATTTTTAGGTGAGATTAAAAAAGAGATTAATTAGATTAAGTAATTACAGATTTTAATTGATTAATCGCTCAATTTCTTTAATCGCTCGACAGCACTAATTATTTCACTACATTTCTGCTTCATCTTTCTATTGTCTTCCTTGATTGTATCACCTGCCCCCTGTGGGTATAATCTTGTCTCTCCTTCCTTCCCTTTTAGTCATTCGCCATTCTGGTTGTCATGCTTCCCTTGTTGCTCCCTGAATTATTCACCTTTCTCCTTCTCTTTAGCTGTTCAGGATTTCAATTCATTGGATATCATACAATGGCAGCACCCTTTGGCTTAAAAAAAGACAGTTTTTCCCCTCCTGCCTCCCAGTTTCTACATTGTGGGTCCGCCTCCACTCCTGACAGGCTTATCACAGTCCCCAGGCTCCTCGTCCACCTACCCGGGTCCTACCCCCAACCTGCCTTCTGCTTGATTCCAGATGCAGACGTGATGTGGGAGTGATGGTTCCCCCTCAACCACTGATGAACAAAATCCCTGCTGTTAAAAACAACTCCACTATTTAAACTTTTTTAAATTTTATTTTTTTATAAATGGCACAGTAAGCTCCTGCTGATCAGCAGATGATGATGAGGAGGACAGATTTCTGAGTTATGTTTGACATCAATGGAAAGGTTCTGTGTCCAGACAACAGACCGAGATGGATATGGGCACAAATGTCATTTTACTGTTTAAGAGGACAGTAAACAGAACATCTGAAGAGTATTTACTACCGACTGTCTACAGTGCCACTGGGCACAACAGGAACTACTGTATTTTTTCGCCCACAGTTCTTGATTGTGAAAGGCTCCATATTTCATAACACTGGTATAAGATCATCAAACTCCCCCGACACACGCCTTTTTTTGCTCTCTGCGCTTAGTTCTTTTCCGGGGTTGTGTTTTTGTCCTGACGATACCATTATGAAACATTTTCATCAGCACTTTGTGCTTTTCTGATGAGCACTTTATGAAACTGCCTTTGACAGTAAAAGGGACAAATTGACTTCAAATGAAAAATGACTGATATCTCTTCTTTTTTTTAAAGTTTTATTAACCGTGCCTACTCTTTAGCAGCAAGGGCTTGGCATCTTGGATCTGGTTCTGGTCCAGTCCAGTCTTTTTATTACAGGCACAGTCTTCAAAGTCACAGCAGGCTCAGTCCTAACTGAACTAATTATAAAAGTTAATTAGCTAAAATGAATAACGTTTGAAGTTAAAATGTGTGTTCCCTCATTCGGAGGCCAACATGAGGTCAACTAATAGGCATTTTAAGAAGGTCAATGCACAGTTCCTTAAACACTTAAGACTTAAGGCATTCAGATTAATGGCTAATTTGTCAGACAAGGTTAAAAAGAAAGAAAAAAAAACTTTTGACAAATAGACATTTACTCGTCTAGGCAGAGTACAAAATGCCAAGTTGCACATACATTATCGTGTTAATCGATAACTGATTTGTTTTGCGTCTCGGACAGAAGGACAGCGGATGTCTGCTTGCCAAAAAACACTCATCAAATTAAGATCACAGAGGACACGGTTTATGATAAGACAGAAACATGACCATGAGTCGGCCAGCAATATGTCCAACCACAAAAACCAAAGTCAAGCGAAATGCTTTTTCTTTTTATTTGTTTTTATTAGAAAGCTTAGTTGTCTTTGGGTGGATGACTCTCCCTCAGGTTACATCACTGCAAAATATTCCTTATTTACTGTATTATAATATAGCGTTGAGACATTTTGCAACTGTAGAATAAAGGTGTGGCTCAAACTTGTGAACATCTGTGAATCAAATGTTTTCATGTGGAAAGGGAGGATGAGAATGAGGTACCATCTCATGAATTACGTGTCAATTATTTCTCCCCCAAAAGGTTAATGATCCTGGTTTACCTGCCATAAACACCACCAACAGCTATTGCAGACGTCTTGAAGACCTGAACGCATTTTCAGCATCAGACGCAGACGTGATTGATGCACAGTCTGCCTTTCCTTGTCATCCTCTGCAGGACTTCTCTTCATCTTAATGACTGAGCCAGCCTGTTTATAATATCACTTTCACATTGAAGCAGGGGGCCTTGGTTAAATAGCAAAACAACGTGTTTTTCCTCTGCTTCTGTGGGATGGTCATGGTCACTTGGAGATCAGCACCGAACAGTTACAGCTGTTTTTCACTCACCGCGTGAGTTTCATCGGCCAGCAAGCCTTTTATGAAGGGAACATCAAAGTCAGTCAAAGACCAGTAACACAGAGACACACATCAAAACTGTCTCCAATAAAGTCGCTGCTGTTTGCAGTTTCTGCGTTTTGTGACTTTTGTTTGTTTGTTGACAACAAATAAAACTAAGCAGGTGGGACTTTAGTGTCTTCTTGCTCCTCATGTTTAACCCAATAAAACTGCTGGTGGTTTTTTCACCATGTGATTCTTTTTGTCAGGAAAGGTTTTAGTGAGGACCCAGATGCAGGAGAGCAGGAAGCAGGAGTTCCAAAAAATGGAGATTTATTGCTCAAAAACAAAACCAAAAACGCTGCTGAGCAGGATCAAAAAACAGAACATGAACATAAATCAGAAAACTTTGAAAACCTGACGAGGAGAACATGGAGGGAGCAAACAGTACGGCCCAGCCAGGGAGCAGGGGAAAGACAAGACTAGATATACACAAAGGTTAACGAGACACAGGTGCAGACGATCAGGGCAGATGGGAAACAGGAAGGTCAAGACAGAACTTAAACACAAAGACATGGGCTTTCAAAATAAAACAGGAAAATGTCAAATCCGGACACTTTTAGCAGTACTGTCAAACCCAATTAAGAGTAGAGTAAAAATAAAAAACAATGCAGTTGAACTCTTTTATATTAACATTTATAAACCCTCGTCTGTGTGGAGAGGCCTGCAGAACATCACGGGGTTCAAAAGACCAGCTCCACGCCCTGCAGGCAACCGCAAACTCGCCAACCAGCTTAACAGCTTTTACTGCCGGTTCGACTCATCATCATCACCATCATCATCATCACCTTCATCATCTTCATCATCATCTTCATCATCATCACCATCATCATCATCACCATCATCATCACCTTCATCATCATCATCATCATCACCACCTCCCCCCCCCCTCACCCTCCCCCCCTGCGGCTACAGCTCCACCATCACCATCCCCCTCCTCCCCCCCTGCAGCTACACCTCCACCATTCCCCCCCTCCCCCCCCACTGCCCACCTTTTCACACCTCACATCAGCCAACCCCCCCCACCTCTGTCTACCCCCCTCCCCCCACCCAAGACCCTGCCTGCACTGAAGATCTCTGTGGAAGACGTGTGTCGGCTGTTCAAAAGGCAGAAGATCAGGAAGGCTCCTGGCCCGGACGGCGTGTCCCCTTCCTGCCTGAGAGCCTGCGCCGAGCAGCTGGCTCCCACCTTCACAAGGATCTTTAACCGGTCCCTGGAGCTGTGTGAGGTGCCCTCATGCTTCAAACGCTCCACCATCATCCCAGTCCCCAAGAAACCCACCATCACAGGTCTAAATGACTACAGACCCGTCGCCCTGACGTCTGTGGTCATGAAGACCTTTGAGCGACTGGTGTTGAGCCACCTGAAAGACACCACAGGCTCCCTGCTCGACCCCCTGCAGTTTGCCTACCGGGCAAACAGGTCGGTGGATGACGCAGTCAACATAGGACTGCATTACATCCTGCGTCATCTCGACACCTCAGGGACTTATGCAAGGATCCTGTTTGTGGACTTCAGCTCGGCGTTCAACACGATCGCACCCGCAATCCTCCACCAGAAGCTCACCCAGCTCACCGTGCCTGCCCCCACCTGTCAGTGGATTACCAGCTTCCTGAGTGACAGGAGGCAGCAGGTGAGGCTGGGGAGCATCACATCCAGCACCCGCACCATCAGCACTGGCGCCCCCCAGGGGTGCGTCCTCTCACCACTGCTCTTCTCCCTATACACAAACGACTGCACCTCAGGGGACTCTTCTGTGAAGCTCCTGAAGTACGCGGACGACACCACCGTCATCGGCCTGATCCGGGAAGGTGACGAGTCCGCGTACAGACGGGAGGTGGATCAGCTGGTCCACTGGTGCGGTCGGAACCACCTGGAACTGAACCCGCTCAAGACTGTGGAGTTGACAGTGGACTTCAGAAAAAACCCACTGCCACTCCTCCCCCTCACCATCCTCAACAGCACCGTCTCCTCCACAGACTCCTTCAAGTTCCTGGGGTCCACCATCTCCCGGGACCTGAAGTGGTCCACCCACATCAACTCCATCAGGAAGAAGGCGCAGCAGAGGTTGTACTTCCTGCGGCAGCTCAGGAAGTTCAACCTGCCACAGCAGCTGCTGATCACCTTCTACACTGCCATCATCCAGTCTGTTCTCTGCTCCTCCATCACTGTCTGGTTTGCATCAGCCACCAAACTAGACAGGCACAGACTGCAACGGACCATCAGGTCTGCAGAGAGGATAGTTGGGACTAACCTCCCATCTATCGACGACCTGTACCGGTCCAGGACCAGGAAACGGGCAGGTCGAATCTCTGCAGACCCCTCACACCCGGGACACCGCCTGTTCCAACTCCTCCCCTCTGGACGGCGCTACAGAGCACTGTACGCCAAAACCTCCAGACACAAAGACAGTTTCTTCCCGCAAGCGGTTGCTCTGATGAACTCCCACAAATAATAAGTCTCAGAGTAACCAAACACGTGCAATAAAAAATCATCCAGCACCCTCTTTAATAATCATGTCTGCCTCACTCTGCTGCACCTCTGCACCTCTCACTTTTGTACTTCCTTTTGTATAATTTTTTGTATTTTTTGTATAATTTGTCTGTTAAATTGTATATAGGTTATACTTATACTTATTCTTATTTTTATTCAGAACTATCCTTCTTTTATCACTACCTCAAACTGCTGCACCTTAAAATGTTAAAATGTTAAAATGTTTATACTGTAGATAGTAATACCACATTTGTTTATTGTTTATTTGTTTATTGTTATTTTTTTACTACCAAAGAGCGAAATAACCGAATCAAATTCCTTGTTGGACAATGTTCGAACCTGGCCAATAAAGCTGATTCTGATTCTGATTCTGATTCTGATTCTGATATATGTTAGTCACCCCTGCATGATGTAAATGGTCACCAGTGTGACGCTACGTATTGTCCTCGGACAATCTTACAATTCACTGCTTGAACAGGAGACACTGAATGAATGAATTAATGAATATGTTAAAGATCACATATTTTTATCTGAGACCAACATTTCTGCTGAGACAGAAATCAATGGTTCAACCGGAACAGTTGTATATTACCGGGCAATCAATGAGCCTGCGCCCTGATACAGTTTCACTGCCACGGAAAAATATAAAGTCAGGAGATTTACAGTCCTCTAGACCTTTTTGGCATCCTTGCCTAACACTTCTTTTCAGACACATCTGCCTTTAGGAAAAAAAGGGGGCTTTTTAATAGGAATAACGCCACGTGATCACAGCTCTCTCTTTTGTGAGAACAGCCCGCACCAGCCATCTCACATCCGTCTCTCACTAAATAGATTAAACGTCCAATCCAATCCCTCTACACACAAGCGCAGCTATAGATGACATTAATCAGAAAAGCAGGCTGACGGAGACAGAAGTCATCTGTACTCCCAATGGCTGTTTCGGGGTTGTATTTTAATACTCTGGCACATAGAGCACCTGTAATCTTGTCAAGGGGATAGAAATATGCCATCAGCTGTGACAGGACACTTCATGAAGTCTGTGAAATGAAATATGGTACACTAACTATAGACAGATTAACAGTCCTATTAACTACAACACCACTGGGGATGGACACTGGATGCTTTTGAAAGATATTGCTTTTTCTTTTTTTTAGGCTTTGCCCTCTAATGTGCCAGATCCATTGAACCTGAGTGACATTTTCATATTTAAAATAATCAAAGTTCATCTGAAGATCCCAACCTATTTTCATATTACATTTTTTTTTTTATTCCACAATGAAAAGAGGTGTCACATTGTACAGTGCGATATCTGAGAAATCAGCAAATAAACAATGTATGATTTTTAAAGAACAAAACTTTACAAAACTCTAAAGTGAAATCTGTATTCTTGTGTAAGGAAAAGGGAAATAAAATCAAATTCTAGTCTTGTCTTCCCTTTTAAATCAGTCATGATGCAACTTCTTCAAGCTTTGCTGTAATAATCTTAATTATAGTGTATTACTGCTGAGGTTTGTTTAATAGCGAGGGGATGCAAAAGCGCACATCCTCAGGTTCTCAAACATCCAGGCTCGGCGGTGATGAGAAAACAGTAACTCAAGCTTGTGAGTGATCACACTATTTCTGAAATAAATGTCTCAAATGAGTAATCTTATTCAAAACTCGCAAAAACATATTTCACATAGGAACATGAGTTATGAAAGATTGATGAACCTGGCCACTATTTCTACTGAGTTTGTTTGACTAAAAAAGGGCACAGAAAGGAAAGGAGGATAGACTTTTTTTTTTACAAGTAACTGGTGAGTCAGAACTTTTCTTTCCACATATTCTGTTTATTGCAACATAGGCTACACAAAACCAGCTCTAGCTTTCAATGAGTTTTTTTTACAAGCAAATGAAACTCACTTTCAGCATCTGCTGCTCAAGATCAGAGGAATTAAGCTGCACTGTCGGGGTGCGTGATCTCCATGTTTGAAAGTCTTACAAGTACACTAAGTCACTGGTGGAGAAATCAGGGTCCATGTCCACGGAGTCGCCTGGATCCATTAACCTGATCAGCCTGGTCCACAGACATTAAATTGCAGTCAGAATCAGCTCCTACAGGCTTCTCCTCCTTTGTTGTTGCTCCACTTGTGCGCTCTCCTAGCGTGACGTACATAGAAGGATTCAAATAACAGAAAGACAAAACTTTATTGGTATGTCTAATATTTAAACTTTTTTTTGGGACATTTTTCCAATAAAAACTTGCGCTTGCGCTGGCGCCAGTCCGGTGCTAGAGCCAGTTCCAAACAGGTTCTACAAAGAACCGGCTTGGTTCTGCACTGGCCGGAGAGCACCAGAGAGCCAGGACCCAACGTCATTTCTTACATCACCAAAGTTGAAGCAGGAAATCCGTAAAAATGTAAAATCCAACACAAAAAATAACAATGGAAAATTAATTTTGGTACATGCACATGCTAATTCTGGCCCGAAAAAATATTGTTTGGACTCTGGAATTGTCTTCATGCACTTTTCCTGACTTTTTTCTCCATACCGTATATATTAATTGTTAACACCAAGTTTGGCAAAACCTGAAGCAACAAATTCCCTCCGGGTACTCCGGCTTCCTCCCACAGTCCAAAAACATGCATAGTAGGTTAACTGATGATTATAAATTGCCCGTAGGTGTGAGGGTGAGTATGTGTGGTTGTCTGTATGGCTCTACACCGCGTTCCAAATTATTATGCAAATTGTATTTAAGTGTCATAAAGATTACATTTTTAGTTTTTCAATTAAACTCATGGATGGTATTGTGTGTCAGGGCTCTTTGGATCACTGAAATCAATCTCAGACACCTGTGATAATTAGTCTGCCAGGTGAGCCCAAGTAAGGAAAAACTACTTAAGAAGGGCGTTCCACATTATTAAGCAGATGACCATTTCCAAGCAACATGGGAAAGAAAAAGGATCTCTCTGCTGTCGAAAAGCGTGAAATAGTTCAATGCCTTGGACAAGGTATGAAGACCTTAGATATTTCACGAAAACGTAAGCGTGATCATCGTACTGTAAAGAGATTTGTGGCTGATTCAGAGCACACACGGGTTCGTGCAGATAAAGGCACAACGAGGAAGGTTTCTGCCAGACAAAAACATCGGATTAAGAGAGCAGCTGCTAAAATGCCATTACAAAGTAGCAAACAGATATTTGAAGCTGCTGGTGCCTCTGGAGTCCCACGAACATCAAGGTGTAGGATCCTCCAGAGTCTTGCAGTTATGCGTAAACCCTCTATTCGGCCACCCCTAAACAACGCTCACAAGCAGAAACGGCTGCAGTGGGCCCAGGAATACATGAAGACTAATTTTCAAACAGTCTTGTTCACTGATGAGTGCCGTGCAACCTTGGATGGTCCAGATGGATGGAGTAGTGGATGGTTGGTGGACGGCCACCATGTCCCAACAAGGCTGCGACGTCAGCAAGGAGGTGGCGGAGTCATGTTTTGGGCCGGAATCATGGGGAGAGAGCTGGTTGGCCCCTTTAGGGTCCCTGAAGGTGTGAAAATGACATCTGTAAAGTATGTGGAGTTTCTGACTGACCACTTTCTTCCATGGTACAAAAAGAAGAACCGTGCTTTCCGTAGCAAAATCATCTTCATGCATGACAATGCACCATCTCATGCTGCAAGGAATACCTCTGCATCATTGGCTGCTATGGGCATAAAAGGAGAGAAACTCATGGTGTGGCCCCCATCCTCCCCTGACCTCAACCCTATTGAGAACCTTTGGAGCATCCTCAAGCAAAAGATCTATGAGGGTGGGAGGCAGTTCACATCCAAACAGCAGCTCTGGGAGGCTATTCTGACATCCTGCAAAGAAATTCAAGCAGAAACTCTCCGAAAACTCACAAGGTCAATGGATGCAAGAATTGTGAAGCTGCTATCAAATAAAGGGTCCTATGTTAAAATGTAACTTGACCTGTTAAGATGTTTTTGATTGAAATAGCTTTTGATTTCAGTAAATATGACCTCCTAATGCTGTAAATTCTAAAGATGAGCATTTCAGTTCATAACAACCTATAAAATGTTATAAAACTCTGTTGTGCGTAATAATTTGGAACAGTGCATTTTAAGTTTTTTATTTTTGAAAAATTCTGTTATCATTGGGAGGTTTGTTCAATAACATTCGAATTCATTAAACTAATGGTTGATGACTTGAAAATTATGCTGACTGTGATTTGCATCGACTATTTAGGAAAATCTGAGAAAAATATCATTTTCATAATAATTTGGAACACAGTGTATATTGCCCTGCGATAGATTGGCAACCTGTCCAGGGTGTAACCCCTGCCTCTCACCTGTAATGAGCTGGGATAGGCTCCAGCAGACCCCCGTGACCCTGCAAAGGATAAAGCGGGTATAGAAAATGGATGGATGAATTTGGGATGTATTTATTTGTAATTATTTAACTGGCAAGATGTCTGTGTTTGTATCTATGTAGTCATGAAATGCAAAGGACCGGCTATATCTGTGCCTGAGTAATGACTGATCAAAACAGATATTATTCCTTCTAAGGAGCTGGATTTGACGTCTCTAGTTCAGACTGAAACGATGGATACGATTCCCTGTGCCTTTGTTACTAAGTGATCTGTCAAGATTTTCATGTCAGTTCGGTTTAGTTTTAAGTGTTGAAGCTGGCCGATTCTGTTGAGTCTGTGGGTCAGAACTGTGGGATTCTCAACAGACAGATGCAACTTTCTTTGCTTTCAAATATTTACAAAACTTGATTTATCAATGCTCATCTATTCATAATTGAAAATGAGCTCTCTTATACCAAACAAACGAGTTTTTAAAGCTCATTAATATTTAACAGCATAAATGTGTAACTTTGGTGTAGATGCAATGATCAGAGAACAAAATATATGACAATAATTGGTTTTTAGTTGTGTCTATAGGTAGCTGCAAGAAAAACCAGCAGAAATTACATTAAACAAATACTACAAAATAATGGCTGCTCTGATATATTGCTGGAACTTATTCTTTATCATGCCCGTCCTTTTTTTTTTCTTTTACTTTTAACATTTTTAATATTGAAAATTAAAGTCTATTCCTCAGAAACTTTCAAGAATCGGCGAGACCAGTTTGTTCACGCCCGGCCGTCTTCTCTGAATTGTACAGTCCAGACACACACAGGAAAAAAATGAAAAGGATTTAGAAAAAAACTTGAACATATGAGAAGAAAATGTCAGACCATTCCAGGCTGAAAAATAGGTGTCACAACCTGCCCTGCACCCAACACACAAACAACCCGTCACCTCAGTAATGCCAGGGTCACGCCAACAGAGGAGAGTTTAGCCCCAAGGTCAGTCCACAGCCTTTAGTCGCCTCAACAGTCAACCCAGACGTTGCTTACAATTCTCCAGTCGGTACATGTAGCTGTGATTGAAGACCAGGCTGTCATGGCATTTTATTTCACCGCACAATTCAGAGAAACGCCAGGAACGGTTGAACCATAGAACATGCTGACCCATTGATGTAGTGTTAGGAGTGATGAGTGATTACTTACAATGTGTAATCATTTTTATGTGTGTCTGTGTGTATATAATCAGCAGTTAAGGAGAAAAAAAGATCTAACAGTCGTCTCTTGTGAGAGTGCTTGTGCTCTCTTTACCTCACGTCAAACAGTTACTCCAGCTATTCACACCCGTGAGCTCCATGTCTGAAAACGTCCATGAGGATAAATGAAATGACCTCGAAACCCTGACGGCAGACAGTCACCATGTGTTCATGTGAAACTCATTCCTCTTCAAGCATAGTTCGTATAAAATCTTCCTGTAATCGGGTGGTCAATAATTTAGAAATCCCGTTGAGCAGAGACCCCACCAGGAGGTTCCTGTTGGCCAACCTGAGTACCCCTCCTACTACAGGAACGTTTTTATCCCCGTTTAGGTTCCTGAAAGCAACTTTTGCCAGGGCTGTTCCTGGTAATGGAGACCATGTAGTGGAAACACACCAACAGCACCATCCAGCCCTAAGTCACAAGTAAGTCACCAACGCAGAGCACACGCCGCTGCTGTGACGCCGTCGTGAACCCTTCGGACTTCTCTGTCACTCCATTCCACCGCGGTGCAATACCTCCCGCAAGCGCTAGGGGGGTGCGTTCTTTTCCTGAATGGTTTATCCGACTTTTCCGGTCACAGTGAATCAAAGAGATAAGGACAACTATTGTGCAAAAAACAAAAACAAAAAAAAATCACACATACACGAAGAAAAAAGCTCTGAAAGTTCACGAACCGGAACCGGAAATGCGTTGCTACCAAGCGAACCAATCACAGCCCTCTCGGTCTGTGTTGGGTCTGCAACCTCTTGACTCGTAGTTACAATTTTTGGGAGGTGCTCGTCAGGCACAGCGTGGCGTGCGCCGAGGAGTGCTCATTGCGGTGCACGCTCGGCATCGATTTAACGCAGAACCATAATCCAGCATTAAACTGCCTCCAGGATGCCCCCTCTGGGACAAGGCCCTGAGGCAGCCCCTTCATCTTCACCGTGAGGTCTTTCTATTGGTTTTAAAGTTTAACAGCTTTAAACTTGTCATTTCCAGTAAGTGATTACTGACAGTGATCAATAATTGCTCCAGCTCATGAATTAAATAGGGGCATTTAGTTAAGGTTAAACGTTAATGACTGCTTGTTCTGTCCCTATTTTTTTAATGGCTTCCTCCCACACACACACACACACACACACACACACACACACACACACACACACACACACACACACACACACACACACACACACACACACACCTACGTACAGACGCAAGAGACACCCTGGTGGGTCGTTTGAAATTGCAATATTTCCTGAAGTGTAGTTCAAGTTGACAGCGTCTAACTGGGATGGTCTGTCGTGTGCATTCATGCATTCATAGCTTGTTTGAGTTTGCTACAGTGTAGCTGGTTGTTCCTTTAAAAAAAGAAAAGCTACCAAAACTGCTCTAAATCTGTTGAAACAACAATCGGATTCACATCTCCTCCTCCTGTGACGTGTCACACATGTCACTCCTGTGCCATGTGTGAAAGCCCGTTCATTCCTACGGGAACCTCTAAGCTCTGATATAAATTTTTCTCGGGGTGTTATTTGCCTTGTGTGTATTGATCATTTAAACATAAATTTAAATGAGAAATGGAGTTATTACTCGATTCGGGATGGGCACAGTGTGACAGCCATTTTGGAAAATTGAACAAAATATTCACTCAAATCATGGGGACTATGGTGTCACGGCCTCTTGGGAAATGGGTTTTATTTCAATATGCAAAGGATTTAAGTCAGGCATAAGATGACATCATAATGCCCCCCCTCCTTTTTTAATTTATTTTTTATTGTCCTTTTTATTGTCCTTTCACATGTCGGTTTACAAATGAATCACAGACTGCGTTTGAATGCAGTCAATAACCCTTTTCTAACCGGAATATTAGCAATAACCCGGTTGCGCACGGCCATGTAAACACCAATAACCCCTTTGAATAACCGGAACTTGCTCATATTCCGGTTTTTAAGAACCCGATTATGAGCCCTGGTTTACTCCTTTTCTAACCCGAATATTTGGTCATGTATACGCCTAACGGGATTTCCGCATCAAAATTAACAGGAATATGTTTTCTGCACATGTTCTTTTCACAAGGAATCTTGGTCTTTTGAGTCCAAGAAGTTCTTATAAACATGGAGAAATGCAAGACCAGGAGGAGACTAATCCCTTCATAAATGTAATGAAAGATATGAACATTTTGGCATTTGTAGACGGTAGAAAGTACCAGGATAGCGAGATTTACAAAAAGGTGAGCGAAAAGTTGCCAAGAAACAAAACGACTTCTACTGGGCTGTTCATTATCCGCCGTGCTGCTGTTATTGTTTTGAATTTGGATACAGGAAGAAGAAGTGAAATGACAGGAATTGCGTCTTGACGTTCTGCGTGCGTCGCTGGTTTGATGGAGATATCCCAAATGATTAATTACCATTTATACTGTACAGGGATAACCCTGTTTGCTCACGATTGTAAACAGATTATTCCAAATGTTTCAGTAACCGGATTTTGACTGCATGTAAACGTAGTCACAGATGTACGGAACATGAGCAAAGTTAATGTGAATGATTGTTTTTTTTTTATTTATTTTTTTTTACCTTTATTTTACCAGGTTAGTCCTATTGAGATCGAGGATCTCTTTTTCAAGGGAGACCTGGCCAAAAATGGCAACTTTAAAAGTTACAGACAAAACAACAAATCAACAACAACAGAAATAGAAGGAGAATGCAAAATACATCACAAAACAGTGCCAGTAAATAAGTTACAATACTTAAGGACAGTGACAAGTACCAACAGAGTCATTTAAAAATGCATTTGTAAGAGCTTTAAAACCTGACAATGACACTAATGTGTTTAGCTTCAGGTCTTTTTGGAGGCTATTATTGGGGCAGAACAGCTGAAGGCTTTCTTCCCTATTGGTCCTTGCACTTGATATGGACAGCAGGATAGAATCATTTGATCTCAGGCTATAACTACTGATGGCTTTCAAATTGATCAGAGAACAAATGTTAAATGGAAGTTTACCTAATATAGCTTTTTACACGTACACATGAACAAGTACCAATGACTAAGCCTCCGCCATGTCAGTGAAGGTAAGCCAGCCTTGGAGTACAGAATGCAATGATGGGTTAGAGGTTTACACTTTGTAACAAATCTCAGTGCATTATGATACGCAGTGTCTAATATATGCAAGAACTGGGCAGGAGCATTCATATACAATAGATCACCATAATCCAAAATTGGTAAAAATGTCACAGAGACCAGTCTCCTTCTGGCCTCAAAGGAGAAACATGCCTTGTTTCTGAAGTAAAACCTTTTCTTTAGCCTCAGTTTTTAAGAGGATTATTTACATGCAATTTTAAAGAAAGAAAAGAAATTGTGTATTGAAGACTTTTTTTCTCATTTGCCCAAAAGGCTCGCTGAATAGAAAATAGTGGAGGAAAAGAAAGTGAGGACAAAGAAAGGACAGTGGGGCTCATTCTGTGTGGCATCAATTTGAGAGGGGATGAAACCGTGTCCGAGCGAAACAGGGAAAACTAAAATAAAAAGGTTTAGTTCCACCAGTCACCCAATCAGGGGCCTGGGCTGTGAGCTCCGGCATTAAATGCCAGTCACCGTTTCAATTCAAGCATAGCCGGGACTTTTGGAAAAAACCAACTAGGCTGTCACTTTGAATATGTTTATTTATTGCCATTGCAGGAAGACTGCACCAACATGAAAACAAATGGACCAAATTGATTCTTTGATGCACATATGTTGAGCAACTGGATAGAAAATAAGCATCAAGAGGTTTGGTGGTTGGGGGTACCGGCCTGTACTTTCCTCAAAGAAGTCAGTTCATTATGCAGAATAAATTGATTTCAGGAAGCATTTGGTTATTAATTTTAACCTATTCAGACCTCAGGCATGTTTTTAAAAATGCATTCATAATCCGAGGAGATATTTAAAAACGGCTTCCTAAAACAGGAGGAATTTCTGCACGGCTTAACAGGCTGTCATTTATTTCTCAGCAGTTGCTGAATCAAATGAAAAGAGAGAACAGACAAAATATTTGAGAGTTTATACATTTATACATGTACATTATTTAGAAAAAGTAACTTTATTGACAAGAAGGTACCTGGTTTGACTCTGTGTGGAGGAGCATGTTCTCCTTGTGCTTGCATGGGCTCTCTCAGGGCGCTCCAGCTTCCTCCCACAGCACGAAAAGTGCATGTTAGGTTGATCGGCGATACTAAATTGCCTGTAGGTGTGTGTTCAAGTATGCATGTTTGGTTGTCTATATATGTGGCCTTGCAATACACTAGCGACTGGTCCAGGTGTACCTCTGGCTTTGGCATGTAATGAGCTGGGATAGGCTCCAGCAGACCCCCCTGACCCTGTAGGATCAAGCAGGTATAGAAAATGGATGGATGGATGGAACTTTATTCACGTAGTGAGAGAGCAACATCTGACTCGGAAAACATTTGCATCCTGTTTATATGAGCAAATTAAATAATATATAAACACATACACACAGTCACATTATTCATATATATATATTTATACATACACATACTGTATGTACATACATTATGAGAGTTATGTAAAATAAAAGTCTGAGAACACATTCGGTACAGGTGTTGCTCATTTGTGAGGGCACAACCAATGTTTTTCAACCTTAGAAGGATTGGTTCAGCAATGCAGCTTTAGCCTGGATTGATTTTTCAGTCCCGAGGAGAGACGCTGGTGTGAAATTTCTGTTGTTACAACTTCTCTGCTTGACAACTTTTACACTGAGTATGTACGGATGGATTTCTGGACGTATTGTCGATCGATCTTCGACAAAGTGTTTTTGACCGTACCCTTGTTTGGAGCTCTGTCTTCCATGCCTGACCATACCTGTGTGAATTTATGAAGAAATAGTTTTAGGGGTGTCACAGCCTGGCTTTTAGCCATGACAAGGAGGGAGACGCACCACGATAATGAATGACGAAATGCTTTTATTAACCAGAAATGACTGAACTCAAATATGTTAAACAAAAGATTACCAAACATGGGATGTGGATGTCAGTAAAGTAAGCATGAGGTGCATGAGGTGCATGTTGTGTGAGTGAAGAGTGTAGATGTGTGTTGCAAGATGCATAAACTAAACAAAAGGATAACTGGCAGGATTTAAAGACTGGTGGACACTGGGGCCAGGTGTCACCAGTTGGCATTTATTACCACTCTGCACTGATTATCCCTCAGACTACCTCAGGGGTCGCTACAAGGGACACAAACCTTTTGATCAACCGTAACATAGCAATGTAATGACAGCAGAGACTTTTGTGTGGTTAAAGATGATGTACCATAACTTTCTTTGATAGGGAGGCTTTTTATAGAAGGTGATTGTTTCAGCATTACTGTACTTAAAGAATAGATTAATTAAATTCAGCCCTTTCCTTGTCATGCCAAGCAACGCATCTTCCAAGGTTATCAGACTGCAGCAAAACTATTGGCTACAGCTGGAATTCACACTATCTTTAGGGAGCAGGGTTGTGAAACTGTATTGTTCCCTTGACGACTGCAGTGCTGTGATTTTCTAGAATTTTCTAGTATTTCTCTCTAAAAGACTGTATACTGGTGTCAGAAGAAGAGAGTTTAACCTGGAGCTAGTTTTTCTTTTTACTGTTGTTTTGCAAAATTGCAATCAATAATGTTCTCATGAGACTATACATATTTAATAAACTCTTTAATTTCAATTTTGCTGCAAACATATATTTCTATCTTACTCAAAACTGTGTTGATTCATATCGTTTTGGTCCCAAACAAAAGTTTCCACTGAACTTACTTACTACTGAAAGAGCCAGGTATGTTTTAACTCCAACATGTTCCTTTTTAAGAAAGGTGCAAAGTTTAAAGTTTAGTATCCTAAGCCTACAAATAATAAATTCACAAAACTGATGTGTATAAAGACAGATAAGCTACAGTTATATACCTATAGGGTGTTATGAGGCTAAGAAATTGCTTGATTTAATGAACTACACCCTTGTCACTTCTAAGATTAAGAAGATGACAGAATCAGCAGAAGAAAGTTGAACTGCGACAGCTGCTTCTCTACTGGATGTTGAGGATTGAACAAAGCAAAGTAAGAGGTTGTTTTCCCTTGATGGTAATTATACTCCTCGCATGATCAGTCACAGTCAGTTGACAATGAAACCATCACCCAGCTCTGCACAACAACGTTGACTGATTGAGGCGAGACTGATTGAAGAATTTGTTTCCTTTGGGACGCAATTATGCATCGAGGACCTTGTGAAATGGGATCAGATTTCAAGGATTCCACTGACCTCATAGACTGATTGGTGGCGGCCTGACAGTGGCTGTTGTGGTGCGTTAAGTGTGGCCATCGCGTGTCATGCCAGCTGACGTGCTTCTAGATGGAACTTGCCGCAGCGCTGCACGCTGAGGAGCCACAATTCATAGCTGTGTCTCTCTCACAGTTGCTCTCACACACAGTTCATTTTTTGTTTTATTAAAGCCGCTAAGTGTCCCCTCCCACTTTATATCTAATAAAAAGAAAAGTGACTTTCAGAACAAAAAAAGATTTTAAAAGTTTCTGTTCTGTTTAGACAGACTAAATTAATAAGAACTTTTTTTATAAAGAGTAGTTGTGGCTCTCTGGCTATGACTTTACCGCAGATATTATAATTATACCCGGCTGAACCGCAGCACCTTGTGATGATACCATCTAAATGGATTTAGAAGAAGTGCTGGCCTGAATATCAAAGTTGTAATTCAAAGATTATTTCTCATTATAATCTAAACTGTTCCAGCTTCCATCAATTTTGATCAACTTTCGGACCAGTAAAATAGACATGATTTGGAGATAATGAGTTGTGTTAATTTAATTTAAATTGATCATTTGCAAGCGTTAATAGGCTTGCACGTTCTTGTGTGATGGGTAGATTCTTAAGTGTAGGTTAGTATGAGATCTTCGGCTCTGTACGGTTAGTGTTCTGGTTCCTTGGGTGTAATTTGTGTCCATCACATATTTACACATACTTACACACATGCAGAGTAAAGAGAACAGAGTGATGCAATACAGGCCGTCATGGGAGGTCTTCTAACCGTCTTGGTCTTTAGTAGCATTGTTAAAGGGGACATATTATGGCAATTAATATATATTTTAAACAGGTCTTGAATGTCTTAAAAACAATCTAAAGCTTGTTTTTTCTACATAAATCAGAAATTCAGCCTGTGGGCCATGTCTCTAGTTTTACCGCTTCTAAAGCCTTTTTCTGTGCTTCATTTTCAGGGCGGGGGGGGCTATGATAATGAGGCTCTGCGCTGATTGGCTGCTTGAATGACGTGTAGCAGGGGAGGAGACAAAGCGTCGCTCCGGGGAGAAGAGCAGCGGCTGCGTAGCAAAGCGTGTCCAGCGTTAGCGTTAAATCGACACGTACCCTACGCCGTAGGCTCTGCGTTGGTGTAACGCAGAACCATAAATCAGCCTTTAGTCACCTCGTCTTCACACAGGAAGATTGAATTTAATTCTAAACAGGTACACCACAGTAATTTACTCCGATTCCTCATCATTTCACTTCTTATGTTACAAGACAAATGAATCATGTTAACTGTAAAGAAATCACAACACTGAATTTTCACAAATGGCAACTTTATTGTTAAAATATATAAATAACATTTATGCACTATTGCTGGCTCAAGGAAGGACCGTGCGTCTTCTGAATGTGTCGTTGAACAGCTCCAGGTGCATTGCTTGGAAGATCTGAAACCACAGAAGAAAAATGTATTACGGTACTAATAGAGCCGCCGGCGCCCGGAGCTCCCCCGGAGCCCCCGGGTTCGGAGCTCCGGGCTCGGGACTCCTCGGCGGGCCGGTCCGTGAGCAGCTCCGGTGCTCCAGAGCTAAGCTAAATACTTGCCCATGCAAAGATCTTACAAATATAAATAACATAAAAAAATAACGTCACTTATCGCTGACTCGTGTGCAGTTGCCGGGTCCGTGCTGTTGGAACTGATCCTTTTATGAGGGTAAATGTCAATGCAAAACCTAATTTTTATTGTCCCCTCGTTGTGGAAACAGCCACCGCTTCTTTTTTTTTTTTTTTCCCTTGTCTGCACACATATTAATGATTGATACCATGACGGTAGAAACCAAAAGCATATATAAGTGCATTATTACTATATTTAATATATATACATATATATACGCATACATATGCGTACACATACATAAATATACACATACAAACCCAGTGTTTTTTTTTTTTTGTTTTTTTGTTTTGTTTTTTTTGGGGGGGGGGGTGACGACATCCACTGCCAATCCAGGAAGCAGGAACACACGGAAACACACGTCAAGCACTGGAAATCTGCAACAAAAAACCACAAACAAAACACGAAACCGGCACGGAGCCAACCAAAACAACAACAGCAATCGACCTAAATCTTGAGATCTGATCGCAGTCTGAGCTAAGCTATCGCTACCGCTACCTAAACCCAAAAACTAGAGAGCCAGCATGCAGGTGAACAAGCCAGTGTGTATGTCTATGTGTGTGTGTGTGTGTGTGTGTGTGTATGTATATGATCATGCGTGTGCGTGTGTGTGTGTGTGTGTGTGTGTGTATATGCATGTGACTAAGTGGCTGTGTGTGTGTGTATGTGTGTGTGTGTGTGTGTGTGTGTAATAAACCAAACAAAGCTCTACCTGAAGTGTATCTATAGTGGGGGAGGGGGGGAGCAAGGGGGGGGGAGCAACCCCGCCACCCGCGAGACCAGAGGCCGACACGGAAGAGCCCGGAACCACAGCCAACAGCCGCCGCTTCTAAACAATGGCTGACGCTCCGGCTGGCGGAGCTGGTTGTGGGCGTGGTTTCAGCAGCGGAGGCCGACCTATGGAAATGAGTGCCCGTCGTGACGTCACGACGGGCGCAGATTCAGAACGGCCCGTAGAAAGTCACATGACACTGGAAGATTCTGCAGGGCGGGGGTACAGACCTTGCAGAAATTCATGGGATTTCATTTTTCCTGTGTTGGCAGGGTGAGGGGAGACCACTTTATATACTGTATGTTAAAACAAGAAAAAACGTGTTTTTCATAATAGGTCCCCTTTAGGGGAAGGCTCAGGGTCACCCAGGGCAACTCTAACTAAACTTTTTGTCAAAAAGTATTCGGGATAATCTTAAAGTAGAGAGGATTTCTCTGTCCTAAGCCCAGACTGGGGGCCATAAGAGAGGAACCTGATAACTAAAGCCCCCGCCTGCCTTCTACTTTTGGAAATACAAAGAAGCTCAAGTGAGTCTGCAGTTTGCCTTCTACTTTTGGAAATACAAAGAAGCTCAAGTGCTCTGCTGGGATAATCAGGAACTATGAGGACTTTAAGACAATACACTTTGACATGTCTACTTATTTGGCTATAGTGCAGAAACGTTAGATCAATCACTCAAGATGTATTTGGGAACACATTTTAATGCCAGGTGTAAACACAAGCGCACAGTGCTGGCCACCTGTGATTGGATTTTTCAGGATGCAATGCAAGATCTGATCCATGCTGTGTTAGTTCTGAGTTCCTGCAGTGCAATGAGCAGCAAGTTCATGTCGCCCAGGGAATACATCAGGTTATTTAGTACGAAAAGTCACTCGGCATTAATAAAAAAAGATCATAACTTTTTGGCACTGTCTGTCACTTTTCCAACTTAATGATGGTGCCAGATGTTAATTTAAAGTGTCATTGAGCTGTACCACAGAGAAGCATCTATCTGCAATTACCATCTGTTTCCTATCATAGCAATATGTTCGTTATTAAAAAAAAAATAAAATCCATACCATGTTGGCAAATTTGTTAGTATTCATACAGTATGTGAAGTCCTTTGAGTGACCGAGTTTACAAATTTAGAAAAGATAACTTTCATTCTTCTACGAGGGGGGAGAAGGAAATGAATGCTGAATGGTTCTACTTTGTCATTTCTATACTGTAGTCTGACCAGAAAGACAACAAAGAGGTATAAAAATGTAATGTCACATCATTTTGTTCATGCTTGACAGCCACTAATACCCTAAACTGCCAATGTTTATTTAGCTCAAGGGCACACATCGGCTCCAGCACGCTCTTTACCATTGTGTTTTGTACTTGCATCTTTCATCATTCTCATCTACAACGCAACAGATGTTTTGCAAAAATTTGCTTTATCCGTCACGTAATGTTTGTGTCTGCACTAGATAAGACACGTGGTGTCACAGTAATAACGCCAATTTGCCTCTATGTGTTGTGACTTTCAGCACAACATGACGCTGCCCACAACAGAGGCTTCATCTCAACTCTCCCTTGGGACACCAATAGATGAAATGTTAGTGTTTACTTTTATGAATTCATTTAAATAATAATGGAAATAGTGAAAAAAGCACACTATGCACTGCATTAATCTGTGAGATTTGCCCCAGCTCTTCAATAGTGGCCTGCACCATCCTGGAAATAATAATGGATCTCTTAGTAGATGTGCTCATAATATTAATACAACCCTGCTTTTTTGCTCTTTCTTTTTTTTAATCCCTGTGACTGTCATGTATTGCAGCCTCGTCTTTGATCTCTGCTCAGTGTTTTACTGGATACTCTAATTGGTGTTGTAAGGTCTCAGCTTTGATCATGTCCTGCAGGCAGAGCAGCTCCTCATTTCTTCATATAAAAAGTGAAGTAACAAACCTCATCAGTTCCACAACTTTCATCATGAGTGCACGTTTACCTTCAGGCCAAACATAATAGTTGTCATAACGTGGGTTTAAAAAAGGGGGGAGAAAAAAAAGGCCAAACAGTGTTGAAGTGATTTTCAGCATGCTCCTCCCATGATCAAACAAAGAAGTTCTGGGTAATGGGAGGTCGTGCCTCCACATTCCCCAGGGATGATGGCTGATTGTGGACTTGAGAAACTGAAGCTCTCAAGTATCACTTAAGAAAGCGTCTCTATCGTCAGGGCAAAGGTACCCTCTTCTATTCTTCTACATTTCTACCTCGCTGGATTCATCAAAATAAAAACAATGTTGTGGAGCAGCTCATAAACGGTAAATGTTTAAACTCTGACTAAATCTAAAGGCCTTGTGACTCATGATCTTTCTCTACAGTAGTTGCAGTGTTTGAAACAAGTGATTAACTGCTGACACGATTAACCTCAAGCTGCTAAATTTCAGATATTTGTGGTCAAGTGCATGCAGAAAAAGGCAGAAGTGATTAAAGAGTAGTGAGGCAGGTATAAGTAACTATAATACTTGTATGAAGAATTAGGCTTGACAAGTTCAGAAGGTAAATGATTTAAAATGCAGAGGAAGAGGAGAATGCATCTTATTAGTTTCAAAGAAGACAAATACTACATAATGAAATCCATTAGCTGTTTTCTATTGCTGAAAACAAGCTAGCATTTTGATATAAATCACAGCAATGAGTGCAAGATGTATCCCTGATGGATCTGCTTAAAATCCATACAAATGAGTTGCTCGTGGCGTAGTGGGTTAAGCAGCTCATATACTGAGGCTACAGTCCTCCTGCAGCGGTCGCAGGTTCGAATCCCAGTCTGCGCACCTTTGCTGCATGTCATCCCCATTCTCTCTCTACCCGCTTCCTGTCTGTACACTTTGAATAAAGGGCCACTAGAGCCCAAAAAAATTACTACTTAAACAATGGAAATTCAATACAAAAGATACAGAACCATCACAGGATATTAGATTCAACTTTATTAACATTGCACATGTTAAGTTACAGGGCAACGAAATGCAGATATCAAATGTTGCTCATATATTACCCATAGTATTCATACAATATTCAACAATATAAGTGGATATTAAGGGGCTATATCCAGCTTGCTAGTCTGAAGCAAACCAGGAAGTGAGGAACACTGCAGCTGTGAATAAAGGCCTAACAGTGCATATTCACTCTTATATTAAAGATCTTGTGTTTTGTTGTTATGTTAATTGTACTATCAGGCTGCCACGACCACCTGTGAGTGGTTCTGGAAGGGTCTGAGGATGAAGCCCAGCTAGGCAGCACATAGCAGCTATCTTGGTCCAAGTATGAAGGCTAAACGGCCTCCTGCTTGTTGGTGGATTACCGTGGCAGCAGGCAGACAGCTCCTCCTCCAGCTGAGCCACCCTTCAGGTTCGCCCGCATCCTTTATTAACTGACCTCGGCAACGACCTGAGCTATTTTTACTCCTAAGTATTTCGTTTTCACAGTGTATGCTCGCCACTGTACCTGTATAAACTTTTGGTTTGTTTAAAACGGTGCAAAGGAGTGTTTCATATAAGTTTCAATTTCATTTGAATGAATATTGGATTACTTTTAGGAAGTGTGGTCGACCTCTCACAGGCCCCCATCTCTGCTATTTGTTAAAACCTTCTGATTGAACTCTGGACTCCCACCTTGGTCTTAGTAAAAAAAAACAATATTGTGCATTTATACTGACCAGACCCGCTAATGCCACCACTGCCAGTTTGTCTGGAGAATGGCCTTCAACTCTTATCTCTGACTGTCTTAAAGGCTTTGGTTAGCCTCTCCTCTCGGTCCCCCCTCAGGCAGACTATAGGCTGCTTCATCCTCTCTGGTTCTTTGTAAGGAATGAATGTGCAAAAACAATTGCTCATATCTTGTTACAGTCTAGCCACACCTTTATTATACAATTTATGCAATATTCTACAACACAACCCTGTTCATTCTGGATTGCTTTTAATGACATGGTGCAATATGTTAATATATAGATAAGATAATCTAAAGCTGAATCAGGGTTACAGGCAAAAGACTTCTGATGTACTGTAGGAGTAATGAAGTCCTTTAATAATTAAAAGGAGAAGCAGGAGTGGAAGAACAAAAGCAAAAAAAAAAAAAAAAAGCAGCTTAAATTAATAACACAAAGAAAGGCTGCAAAATGGAGCAGATAACACTCAAACAACAAAGCACCATGGGAAAAATCAGGCAAAAGACAGAAGTTTTTATAGAGTTCACAATCCACAGGTGAAGAAGCACACACTATGTGTGTGTATGTAAAATGAATATTAAAAAGGTGCTAGATTAAGATGAGTAGGGTTCAAAATTGCATAATATAAGATAAGATGAGATGGATCTTTATTGTCTCCCTTAGGAGAAATGTGTCTTGGACACGAGGCACAGCGACAATCATACTCCAACAAACATATTAACAACCCTGAAGTCTTTGCCCAAACATAGAATCAACCACATTATAATTAACCCACATCAGTTCCCACTCCCAGAAAACCCATTACACAATAGAAGAAGAAACTTATTGCACAGAGCCCGACTGAACTAATTGCACGGATGTCCACATTATTGCACTGACCTACACAAAAGAAACCTACACATTGTTGCAAAGCCCGACTAAAGATATTGCACAAATGTCCACATTATTGCACTGACCCACACAGAAAAACCTACACATTATTGCACATTTCTTTCCTCACGTCACTCCCAATCTCACTCACACACACACACACACACACACACACACACACACACACACACACACACACACACTTCATCTCCTACTGTTCAGTAATTTAATTGATAGTGGGACAAATGAGAATTTATACCTGTTCAATTTACACATGGGTTGCCTGAATCTTCTGCTTGAAGGCATTAACACATACTCCTTATGCAGGATGTGGTTTGGGTCAGCAATGGCTTTTTGGCCTTGCTTCATCACTGTCTGCTCAAAAATCTCCTGGAGAGTGGATGGGGGCAGCAGACCGATTATTTTCCCTGCCCTTTTGATCAAATTCTGGAGTTGTGATCTAAATTTAACGGTCA
Organism: Cololabis saira; assembly: GCF_033807715.1. NCBI lineage: Eukaryota > Metazoa > Chordata > Actinopteri > Beloniformes > Belonidae > Cololabis > Cololabis saira. The sequence goes on from NC_084604.1 coordinate 26,470,082, forward strand.
AATTACCAAACCAAGTTGCGATGCCATAACGGATAATAGATTCAATGGTTGCTCTGTAGAACAACAACATTATGTGTTTATCAACTCCATGGATCCTGAGCCTATGCAGAAAATGCAGGCGTTGACTGATTCTTGAACAGATATACTCAACATGATAAGCTCATTGCAAATGAGAATCAAAACAAATGCCTAAATACTTAAATACTGTTACCTGCTCAACTCTCTCTTCACCAATAAAAACAGGGCTATGACCGCCGATGCATCTGGGGTCAAACACAATTTCTATTCTATATTGGACCTTTTAAGATCCAACTGAACTACTGACCACAGCCGGCTGGTGAAAACGTGTTACTGAAAATGGATCACACACAGTGTTTCACAACAGTTTACTGTAAAGCATTAGTATTAGTGGAGTCCAGGCTAAACCAGAGCACTTGACTTATTGTTCATTAAAAGCAGAGGTGTATCCGCTATACTGTAGTAAAAAAGATGTCATCCATCCCTTTTGGGGTTTTTATACCTCTTGTCAGTGTATTGAGATCAATTTGGTTTAGTATACAATATATGTGAGTTATCTAAGAGATTCAGTGCCCTGATTTGTGAGGATGGTATGGAGACCCTGTTGGTACTATTGGTGCTTTGGGAATAGAAAGCTAAAGCATATACTGGAGATCAACTGAAAGTTTTAGTTTGCTTTACCTGGAGAAATAATCATGCCAAAGTATGAATCCAAATGGCTTTGTTTTACAAAGTCAAAGAGAAAATGGCCTCTTCTATAGTCAGAACAGCACACTGTAATAGCCAGAGGGCAGAGTGCTTGGTCAGTCAAGTCCAACAATGTACAAAGCCCCTCATAGAGACCCGCTGTGACCAAAAGACATATCAAACTGGAAAATAAGCCTAAGCAGAAAGGCTCTTTAGATTTGTGGCCTTTCAAAGCAGCTTTAGATCGCCCCCACTGGGCAGTTTAGGGCATTAGACATCATTCTCATTTCCTGACATAAAAAACCTGCCTGTTTACACAAGCTTTGTTGGCAAGCAGTAAAATCAGCTGCAGCAACAAGGAGAATTCCCACCTCCACAATGGGGATTATAGAGTGATCTTCAGTAACACACATTGTTGTTGATATGAAGGTTTGAGATTATCCCATTTATGACAGACATCATATGCATTTTCCATTTTCTAAGTATCTTTGACTAAATTAACTGAAATTGATTGTTGGATCAATCATTTTGAGTTTGTCAACATTATCTCAATAATAAAACAATCTTAAAGAGTACAAAAGAAAAAAAAAGTATGAGCTTGACAGCATGAATTCATTTTCGAAGAGTTTAGGAGTCGCAACAGTTATGTAATTCAATGAAAATAACCCATTGAACCTAGCTGAGTTTAACCTGCAGCCAGTGGTGGCTGGTGTAGTTTTCTCTAAGGGAGGCTATAGAGAACTCCAAAATGGACATATACCAAAAAGCAAGCAAATAATGTACTAAATTGTCACATTAGTTTGAATATATGAAATTACCAATAGAATCATTATAATGACATGCAGTGTTTTATTTTTTGTACATCAATTTTGTCAACATTTCTTAATGACCCTATAGTTAGGGTCAGGGATGTTCTTGACAAGTTTCTTCTCCATAAGGGGCGGATATACTTGCTGTTTGAGCCTGCGTTCGCATGCGTTCGCATGCGTTCGCGTTCACAACCAACTAACACGTTGCTCGCGAACTACGCGAGGAGAACGCGTCGTACCGGCGGTAACCGGTTGAGGGCAATATGCAGAGCCAGAATTAGAAAAGTAACAAAATATTTGGTAGTAATTTAATAAATCAGCTGGTGGAATAAAGATAAATAAACAAGACAGCAACACGTTCGTTTGACGACTTGTTACATGGGATTGTCCCACTAATTCAGCTCAGAACCAGACACGGCGAGTCCGAGACCACAGCAGAGAGCTGGCTGTCATCCTGAGCTACCTGACGGCGATGAGCTGTCGAGCTGCAGCAGCCAGTTACAAGCTTGGAGCGTGCACGTGATTTACCAAAATATCTGGAGCAAAGTTGGTGTTAATCGAGCGATGACTGAAGAACCTCTGTATCCAGCTCAAACGATTGATCGGTGGGCAAAACAGCCCACCAGCATCATCACCGCTGCATCCTCTGACGAGCACGGACATAACGAGCACGACTCTATCTGCACCAGGACTGTGTTCATCTACTGCCCGCTGTTTTGACGCACGTTTATCTCTGTGCAGCGGCAATGTCACATCGTAAATGTGAGGATAACAGCTGCTCAGCCTCTCTTCAAAACAGTTTCTTCAAAACAGGGGCTGGACAGCAGCAAGGGGTCGTGGGGAGACTGAAGCTGAAGCTGCTGAGCTGTGTGATGCTGTGATTGTGCACGTGTGGCGGTGTGTGGATTAAATAAAGGGTTCTGCACAAAACTCCGTATCCTCTCTATCCTGTCGGTCGGGCCCCCGTAGCACTCGCCCTGCTACACGGGCACCAGTGTAGCAGGGCGAGTGCTACGGGGGCCCGACCGACAGGATAGAGGACACAGGTTTCCCCACGACCCCTTGCTGCTGTCCAGCCCCGCCTTATCAAGGCTGGCAGGGTGGAGAGGTTGATGGGCCACACCTGTGACCCATCACCTGAGTGGCTGCCTCCCCTCCACCCTGCCACAATGATCTAATATATAAAAACAAATAATTGTATGTATTGTGTTTATTTAATTTAAGGGAAAATGCAAATCAACATATCACTTCTATAAAAGTAGACTATTATATTATACATGGTCTATTCTAAAGATACAATACAATACACCACTACAAATAAAAACATTGTAAAAGATCAACACCACACATGTAGCTTCTATCTCACCTTTGTACCTAACAGGACCAGAGGAGAAAAGTTTAGCTTAACTTTCCAGGTAAAACAACAAGAACGGATTAGGTTCAAGCATCAGACGCAATAACACAATATCAGAAATATTAAACACAAACTGCTGCATGATTCTTGGACAGAGTCGATGGTCGATTGATAGCCATGTCCGAATCAGGTCCAAGCTGTTTCAAGTCGAGCTCCTCTCAAATGGTGTTGTTTCAAGTGACTACACTGAATTTAATTTCTATTTCTCCATTTAGTTTTTTCTCCATTGTCCATTTCCAACTCCCACTCAAACTCACTCTGCTGCACCTTGTGACAAACGGACATGACGTAGCGTAGCTCGGGCGCAGCAAGACTGCACCCCGACAAGCTCCAATCTCTTGTATTGAAAAGAAGCAACTGCGCATGAACAACTTACAACGAGAGTCTATGGGCAAAGATTCTTTTGCCCGGGGAGGGAACATGTGACCGATCAGACAACATAGATGAACATAAAGAGCTTTACTCAATAACGATATACTATTTATCTTGCTCATCTGAAACAATTATAAAGACATATTTCAAAGTATTTTATTTTATTCTTTTGGTGATTGGTGGGGCGGCACCCTAGCGCCCTCTATTGGCCAGTCGCCACTGCCTACAGCCTAAACTCAGTTGCAGTGACAGTGTCTCCAGCGTGTCCTGGGTCTTCCCCGGGGTCTCCTACCGGAGGGACATGCCTGGAACTCCTCCCTAGGGAGGCGTCCAGGATACAGATGCCCAAGCCACCTCAGCTGACTCCTCTCAAAGTGAAGGAGCAGCGGCTCGACTCCAAACTCCTCCCGAGTGACTGAGCTTCTCACTCTATCTCTAAGGGAGCGTCCAGCCACCCTGCGGAGGAAACTCATCTCGGCCGCTTGTATCCGCGAGTTTGTCCTTTCGGTCATTACCCAAAGTGACCATAGGTGAAGGTGGGAGCGTAGATTGACCGGTAAATCGAGAGCTTCGCCTTTCGACTCAGTTCCTTATTCGCCGGTACACTGTCATTGCCCACGTGAGCGTTGAAGTCCCCCAGTAGAACAATGGAGTCCCCAGTTGGAGCACTATCCAGTACTCCTCCCAGGGACTCCAAGAAGGCCGGGTACTCCGCACTGCTGTTCGGCCCATAGGCACAAACAACAGTGAGAGACCTTTTCCCGACCCGAAGGCACAAGGAAGCGACCCTCTCATTCACTGGGGTAAACTCCAACACATTGCGGCTGAGCTGGGGTGCTATAACACCAGCTCATTATTCTCACAGTCTCTATTTGTGCTTTATATCTAGGTTCTATATATATGTCTATATTGTCTGCATCAACTACACCAAGTCAAATTCCTCGTAAGTGCAAACCTACTTGGCAAAAAATGTTTCTGATTCTGAGAAATTTGATGTTTGACTGATTTCATGGGCGTGACTATGACATCGTGTGTAGCTTTTGAACCTTCGTTGGTAATTTTAGCTTAGTAGTTATGTTGGTGTTCCTGTTGTGACTAGTCTTTTGTCAATTGTAATATAATACAGATTTTGCTTGCTCCTTAAAGCTGTAAGCTGTGTTGTCGGGTGAATGGCCCTTAAAGTGTGAGTTGAGAGTCATTAAATGGTTGAGATTAAACCATTGTATCAGGTTCCTTGCAGATGACAGGTTTCAATAGATTTTTATTTGTAATTTAAGTGGAGGAAAATTATTCTTAGGTGGATGTTTATATAAAACCTTTGGTTTGTTGTCCTGCTTGTTTTAGGCTCTGGGCAAACGCACCCTTTTTCCAGACAGTTATTTTTGTTTAACATTTTAATTAAAGCTTTGAATGGACAACTGAAGTGGTTTGGTGTTGCCCCTGTTCTGAGGGATATTTGCAATTTACAAACTTTTAACTGAGCTTTGAAGTCTCCAATATTATTGAAATGTAGCCTGATGCTGCTATTTTCTTGTTGTTTTGATCATTTATTTACTTATTCTTTACATGCTTTCATTTGTTCATTGTATGGCTTAGATAGTACTTTGATAAAACTGGATCTGATTTAGCTACATGTTAACATAGCAATTGGGCCATTATCTGTAAATAAAACGGGCTTCAACTTTTAGATCTTTAATCAGAGCTCATAAGTGAGGTTTAAAAGGGCTAAGTAGCTAACCTGCTGTCAATCAGAAGACCACACCCCTAATTATGAAGACATTTGTGGCTTTATATATAAATTCACCTTTTTTTTAGTTTGTTTATTTCAGCTTGAACATTTAACATGGCGATCAGTGGAGATTGACTCACTTTGAGCCAGCCCCTACTGGCCAGGTGAGGAACTGCACATTTTTCACCTCCTTGTTAATGAGCCAGATAAAGCCAACAGCAACAAAGTACATATTCATACTACAACCTTCCATTCAGAAAGAGCCTTTCCCTCCAAATGTGACTGTTTTATCCCTCATTACTTAGTTTTCTGTCTAATCTTTCAATTACACACTAACACAAACACATATAGTTTATATAATGATTTCATGATTAAACTTGGTTGTTTCTGAGTTTTTATCAGGCATCAAACATCTGTTAGGATAATCTATAAGGTCAAAGCGAACTGTAGAATTGAAATGATTTCACAATAACTTTGCCATGATAAATGATTAAGAACTTTCATGGAACCCCTCAGGACTGCCGAATTTATAACTTTATGAGACCATGATCTTACCCAAGCCGGCCTGCACATAAATGGAGCTGATTTTGTTTGTTTGTTTGTTTATTTTTCTAAATCCTGAAGCATGTATACTAATGTCAGACATCACAGGCAATTGTCAGGCTTCAAGTCTGCGTTCAATTATCTCCTTTCCCAGACTGAGAGATGAAGTTCCTGTTTGGAGGGTCATTTTAAATTATTCAGTTTTAAATTGGCTTTTTGATAATCTTGTCATATGCCATGAATTATTTATCAACAGTAGTTGCAGCATTCTTTCTTTTCATCATAAATTACCAACGGCAAGGCAACAAAATTCTGATTAGAAGGATTATAGCTAATATTGACAGAGAGTTTAAATATTAACAGAACTGGTGTGGTTAGTTCAGAATAATAATACTCATTAGACATACTGGCAGACAGTACAAAGGGTTTAAAGGGACTCATTTCATCTCAGAATCAGTGTCGGCACTAAAAAGGCATGGCATCACATGCAAAATGATGCGTTCAAGTGAAGGTCATTAGCATCCACAAAGCCACACTTTGTGGTTGAGCTCTGACCCTTGACCTGCAATATTTTGATGTCTCATTCTCATCCACTATTTGTTTCAAAATGGACCAAACATCTTACAGTGATGGGTATAAATGGTGCTTCCTCTCCATCAGTTTAAGAAGAAAAATGTAACAGAAGGAGATGTACCAAAAGTGACTAGTAATTCAGTGCCGCAAGTCATGTTTCATCATCCTGTCACTGGAATCTGATTGCGCCTGATATGGTTTGTCACCTCAGGTAACACTTAGGGCTCAAAACCAGAACTGTCTGATGTGAAGAGCCTGATGCTCTCTGAAAGACCCTCAAAAGGAGTGGTGATCAGGGATTTTTCCTGTGTACGTCTAGTTACAATCACTACATATTAGTGCTTTGAATGGCGAAAAACTTCATTGGGTATTGGGTTTTTTGCTTTATGCATATTGTCACAGTACTTACCCTACATTTAAGAAGATGCCCAACAAGCAATCAAATAATTTACAGTAGAAATCAGAAATTTTCTTTTTCCCCTCCTCAAGTGAATGCATTGTGGGTCACAGACACTAGTGTCAGCACAGTGTCTCTCTGCTGGGGAAGATTTATACATCATATCTGCAAGGTGTACAAAATTAATGTCAGGAATTTTCAGGAGCTTCTAAATCAGAAAGTGGGGCTTTGACAGCACAATATGACCACGTAGAAGGTGGAAGTGTGTCCCCTAATGCTCAGTTTTTCAAAAATGCCAGCTGCCACTGAAACAAGAAACTGATTTAAGTCCAGCTGTCAACTTGGATGTCATAGATTGATAGTGATATTATGCATATAGTTACGATTACTTTCCATGCTTCCATGGTGAAAGGGAATCGTACTCTTCTGTGGCAGTGGCATCCACATATGAGTCTGGGTTTGTGCAGCAATCTTTTTTTCTATCCAGCAAATTGAAAATAACAAAAACAGTGGTGTGGAAACATGTATCAGTAAATATAATGTCACCAAGGTAAGGGGCTAAATCCACCTGACTTGTCTGACAAAAACCTGGTAGAGAAGAAAATCGCAGTTCTTCAACTGACCTCGGGGAGCTGGCTCCGAAAGCGAGTCCACTTTAACTGTCCACCACATCAAAATGTCAAAATTTGCTGCAGAAAATACATATATTTACATCCTGGTTCAAAAACCAGTTTTGGTCTCCATAGCTAAATTTGACATCATTCTGTACCAGGGTGAATTCTTACATACCTTATGAAGTAAAATTATATAACTCCAAAAATGTAAGCAAAAGTAGGGGTGTTGTCTTTTCATTGATGTCTGGCTGTAGCTAGTGGCTAGCTGTCATTACTTTAGCATTTAGCACTGTCTTCACTTGACTTCTGAGCTCTGAATAAAGACCTTACAAAAATATTCTACAGATAGTATGGCTTGTTGTGCTGTTAATTGTAATAGGAGACCATTGAAAGTGGTTTTGGGGTGGCCTAGAAGGGTTCAGGGGTGAAGTTTAGCACTGCAGCCTGAGGCAGCTTCCTTTTGGCCTCGATTGAAGGCTGCTAGTTCGGGCTAACCTGAAGATGCCAGCTGGACTGCCTTTCCCTCTTTGATTTTTACTTATTCTACATTCTATGTCGCAAGCGTATCAGTCCCATTTCTTACAGTCGGTATCAACCCAGCATGGCATTTCTCTGGATGTGCACGTCAGGCTCCAGCAGCGGTTCCAGTGCAGGGTCTCCAGCTAAGGCAGATGGATGTCGTCCGTTCGACATAGAAGCATAGATCACACTTAAATGAAAAATCCACCATGAAAATTAAAGTCTACTTGAAAGGGCTTCCGCTCATGCCACAAAAACTTAGTATTTCAATAGATGAGCAGAAGATTAGATTGCCTTTTCACATCTCAGACTCTTTCCAGCAGAGGAACTTTTGTAATAAGTGGCTACTACTTCCTTTATTCCTTTGTCTTACAACAGAAAACTTTATTTCATCTTTATTGTTTTTATGAATATTTTATGAGGTTGTGTGATCTATGAGTGAGAGAAAAAGTCTGCAAGATTGTTGCTTTTTAAAAACCAATCTATATTGGGGGGAATCAGACTCTTATTATGCCAGTTTCTCCCACTGAATTTAATATGATCCTTTAATTAATCTGGCTTATTTGAAGTAAAACTAACTGCGTACAGGAATTGAGTCAGTGGGCTTGAGGGCATCATCTCTGATCATTTATATTCAGGACCTGGTGGGAAAATTCAGCATTATATATATATATACAAAGCCTACTGTATACACATACTGTATAGGCTACACATTGGCAGAGTTGACACACTCTGTGGATCAGACAGTCAGGGCTGCTTTGCTTTCACCCGCACAGTGCAAATAAACAACTGCCTTGCAATGCGATCATTAATAGCGTTTGTATGAATCATTTAAAGTCAAACATTTGAGTTAACTCATGAGGATAAGAAAAGATCACCGTTGATGTAATGAATTCTTCTGAGGCGGCTGCACTTTTTCTTTGCAGACACGCCTGGTTAATTGAACGCCATTTCGTCGTGGCCTTTGCTTCTCTCCCCAGGCCCATTCTTCAGCTTGCATAGGTTAATTGAAACACACAGAGCAATGGCACTTTTCAGATCAGCACGTAATTGGGTCGTATTTCCATGTCAAATGGCAAACTTGTAAGAGCATTGGTGTCACAGGTAGATGAAGCCTGGTTTTTATAGAGCCTCATAACCGTGGGATGGTTAACCAATGATGTGACTGTCTTTGGTTTCTCACTTACTGGGTCATTTGCACTTATTAAAAGCAGTTTTTTAGAAACCTGGTGCAATTAAAATTCAGCACTTCTCTCCAGGAGACACTTCAGCAGGGATCACATACAGCTCTTCAAACCTTTGAAGTAAAGGCAGATAACGGTTAAATGAGAAAATAAACAGTTATAAAATTGAAATGTGACACATAAGCATGTTTCTGTCTCTGTTTCGCCAGGTGCTCTCAAATACAGAAATGTTACACTAATCATAAATTACACAAAAAGGACACTAAAACTGTTACTGAAATGAATGCTGAAAAAAAATGTGTCTGTTTCCACCATAGACATAAAACAAATCTTACCAAAGTTTGCATAGCATTTTATTTTATAAAGGACAAAGCGTGAATGAAATTAAGAATCTTTGTATCAAGTTATTTCCAAACCCAAAACTCAGATGTAACCCAACCCTGTCTCTATGTTTGAGCCTGGATAAGTTAAAAAAAAAAGATGTCTTTCAATGAGCAGTCTGGACTTTTAGGATATTGTGACATCACAGACCAAGGTCAGAGTAGAATTATCCGGCTCCTCTGTGTTCATTAATACCCAAGTTCAGAATCTGGTGTTATATTATCATTTAAAGACTTTATCAAATTTAACTGCCTTTGAATGGAGAGTGTGTCGCTCATGGTAGAATCTTGTCCTGTGCTTTTGTAAATCATCCTGTGCATTTGTGAATATTGAGACTGTTCTAGCTCCATCTAATCTTTCGTAAGCACAATTTGCATTCAAGTGTATTAACACGTTAACTTTGACAGCCCTAATTAAGACCTCAGGAAACCAAGATGAGCAACGATGACTGATGACCTGTCCAGGGTGTACTTCTGCCTTTCACCCCTAGAGCTGGTATAATCTCTGATCCCAGAGACTTTAAATAAGAATGATGGATGGGTGGATGAAAGCTGTGCCAACTTTTTAACTAAAGGGTATAATGTGTCTCGTAAAGAATAATAATTGCAGTTGCCATAACTCATGAAAACCGTCTGTGATCTGATGAATATAACATTCAAAATACTAGCTTATAGGATAATCTAATTTTACCAAAACAGTATAAGTGTCTATAATGTGGTGCATTTTACAATTTCAATGTAAGCAAATGATATACTTTATGCATAAACAAGCTTCTGTACATTAGTGTTTTCTGTTAAATAAAGCCCTCTCTGCAGTTGGATGCTTTGTTAGATTTCATAGCACCATCTCTTTCCACAAATACGTGCACCTGTCTTGTTCCAGTTCTTCAGGCTTGTTTAAATGTTTTCATTTCTTTTTTGCTCTTAGTATAAAATGTCTATGAACAATATTGACAGAATGTATTTCATTAGCATCTGAATCCAATTTACCAAATGAGCCTAGATTTATCACTTCTCTTCTAAAAACAAGCGAGGTTAAGGATTTATTTTTCAGTAGCCTCCATGAGCTATTATTAGAGCCTGTCTGAACTGACTTTGCATTTAGTTTAAGCACTTCCCCTGAAACCATTACAAATGTGCCAACACATCTTGGCAAGAGCTGGAGAGGGACCTCCCTTCTACTGCACCTTTATTCATTACTCAAAAAAGCTACTTTTGGCTTTTGTATCACGGCAAACCACCTTCCAGACGAGCTGAATTTTTCATGTGCACACTCAAGTACATTCAGTTTAAGATTAATGACCAAGAGTGACCTCCTATCCCCACTTTTATTTTTTTTTTTGTATATCCATTACAAAGAGTCATCTTTATGATATGAATATGGTGGTGAGATGCTGTAGAGAATGGGTACATTGTAGCTGTTGTTTGGATGGTAAAGCAAGGGCAACCAGAAACTTTGTACAGAGGTCAGCCCTAACAACCTATTTATGTTATAAACTTTTACATGTTTAATTATCTCACTTCCTACTTGGAGGTTGAGTAGACTTAGAAGTTTGAGGAGATGGCGGTGGTACAGTATATCAGGCTAACACGAATGTCTGTCTTAGCTTTCATCATGCTGTCATCATGTGTTAGTTCATGTTTGATTTCCGTTTTTATTCTGCTCCGTCGTTATTAGGTGGGGTCCATTAGTGAGGGTGTAGGATACAACCAGGGTCGGTGTCCACCTAGATGTATATTCATTCTGAACCATTAAAAACGGTTGTTATTTGATGAAAGTAGATGGAGATGGTATGAAACATGAGATATACTTTGCTTTAGATACAATCATTTTGTCTGTGACACACCTCTTGTGTAAAATACTTTGCTCAGACAGTGGTTACACTGGGCTTATTTTTACAACAGTGTCACATTTCAGCTGTAATTTCCATATGTGTCATAGAATGTTTCATAGATTTACTTTCATAACATAACTTTCAAAATAGCACTAAATGAAAGTGAGCCTGACTAGCAGATTATGACAGGACAGTAATTGTTGTAAGGACTAAATACAACTAATATTGATATTCAGTCTTACTTGTGAGGATTACTTCCCCATTTCCTGCTTTTAATGGTCTGCTGATTAGAACAAGAAAAGACTGCACAGCGCTCTGGCATCAGTCATCTGTAGTAGCTGCTGTGTAGGTTAGAGTTGTGACCGGTCCAAGATGGCGGAGATGTTTCTCGCTTTCCAGTAGCCAATGCGGCGTCTACTCTTTATGATATCTATGGCAGCAGGTGTTGCAGACATGCTTCCCAGCCAGAGCCAAAGCTAACCTCAACATCACACGGCCCAGACCCACAGCTGGGTCTCGCTGGCCAACATAACTGTCCAGATGTCATTCAGCCCATAATGCTGTTGTCATTGGTTTACGAGTTATTAAACTCATTTCATACCCGTGCGTTTTCTCCTCCACGTTATTCAAATTGTTCACACTAATGCCCTATTCGGACAGGATTAAAATTATCTGGGGACCTGCAATGATTTGTAATAATCACCAAGGATGCCTGTGTTTTTAATCCCGTCCAAATGTGCCATGTCTGTGATTTGTAAAGTAAAAATTCAATCGCGGATTTAAGGGAACAGGAGGTCATGAGATAATTTTAATCCTGTTCGAATGCACATGTCAGTAATTCAATGATGTGCAGGCTGAAATCTTTATTTAAAAAAAAAATCTTCTCTTTGCATTTTCTGCTTCTTTCCAGCCGTAATTTTGGCAATTACGGTCCATAGTGAGATATTACATTACAAGGTCAGCCCATATCCAGCCCACATAGTGTAATGATCTGATATTTTTAGCTAATAAACATAAACAAATTACGGTAACCAACATTAAGTTTCACATGCACACTCATGAAACGAAATATCCAGATCAACAGAAGAACGAGACGAAGACATGAGTGGCTCTATCACGCATCTTTCATCATGCTAAAAGCTTCTCTGACTGTGACAGCATAAAACCTTTAAGGCTTCAACGAAAATTTCTGACCCAGTTACATTTACCGTTAAGTTTACTGTTACCATGACAACTTAAGACAGACTGATACCCCATTTTCCAATTTTTGTCACTTGTTGAAAAACTCTTGAGTGTCTGACCTGATGTTTTTAATTACTAATGACAAATAAGGAATTTTGAATCTTAACTCAATAAACACACGTCCACTTAACCAAAACACATAACAAAATTCATCCACCCAGCCATTTACCCATATCCAATAAAAAAAAAATATATATATATATAGGTCACGCAAAAAACAACAGTCTTACTCAGGAAAAGTCACCAAAGTTCTCTTAGGGTGCTTTCAGACCTGTGGCCCGTTTGTTTTGCTCCGATTCAGGGGCTAAACCGATACAGTTGTTTCGTTTTTCGTTTGTGGCGTTTGTGTTCACAAGACAACCGTCTGTAGCGGTTCAAAGCTGTTAACAAAGGCCATGCGCGAACCAACTGTTCTCTCATTGGTCAGAAATGAACGCGGAAGGAGTTTCCTCTTCCGTACCCCGGGAAAAACAACAATGGTTATAAAGCCCCTTTCACAGGGTGCAAAGCGCAGACTGCCACCGGCGATCCCGTTCATTTATGTGCTACCGGCGCAAGATTGGACCGCTCTGCTACCGAGCTCGGCGGTGCCTGCTGTGGCGCAAACGCCTGCCTGCCCGAATTGAATATTTTTTAATTCCACCGTGCCGCGCTGTGATGACATCTCGGCACGTCCAATAGAAGAGAAGGGAGAAGAGAGAAAGTTGTGTCCAATAGTAGAGAAGGTGGTGGGGGCTCTGCGCCGACTCTTCTCCTTGCGCCGCAGTAGCACATACACAATGAATGGATCTGTGTCGGTTGCTGTGTCGATTATGTTCTCACTCCAAATAAAAAAAACGCACCGCTCCAGGTCTGGAATGGAAGCGAGCCGAGACCACCTCTCCTAGGCGATCTCGGCTCGCTTGTTTTGTGCCACATCCGAGCGCGATTGCTGTGTTCATATAGCCTACCAAACAAATCGATCTTTAGGGGGAAACGCTCCCTGTTCCGGAACAACTGCTCCAAACGGGACAGGTGGGAAAAGCACCCTTAGACATCGGTAGTAGGCTATACCTCCCCCGGCCCAAATCTGACATCACACCACATCCCTTCAGATCCTATCTGGGTAATGTTGATAGGTAGTCTCCACAGGATGTACACTATGCAACAGAGGAAAATGCTTATTTAATTATTTAATTATCTTTTGCACACAAAAGGGTCAAAACATACATCTCAAGTTTTAATGCAGGAGTAAAAGAGAGTCGCTAGAACAACAGGTTTACAGAAGAGAGTTCGGTGTTCTTTGGACAAAATAACGCAGTTCTCAAACATCTTTGCAGCTGTGTCAGACATCTGAATCCAAACTGCACAGACACAATACTGGTCTGAACTGAGGGTACTCAAATTACCTCACAGAGTTAACAGGAAACAGAGCATTGTGACATGTTTCATATGCTCTATTTTATACATGAAAAGCTTATTTTATACGGTGACTAATAACTAAAGCGTTCAGATACAGAGGGTTATTCTGGAAGCTTTAGTTTTCCTTTCAAAAATAAGATTGACAAAATAAAAGCACATATACCTTAATTTTATACTTGAGGGCTGTACATAAAACATCACAAAAGTTGCTATTTTTATTTTCACTTGAAGAAATAGTGGACAGGAAGTGTTATCTACATCATGCTTTCTCCTGTCTCAGATTGGGCTCCCATCCCGGTCATCTCTTGGAACAACTGTGTCTTACTATCTGGCACGACGCTACACATCAACAACAACTAAATGACAAGGCGACAGTGGACATATGTGCAGAGGCGACGAGCAACTCAAGAAAGTAATGATGGAAGAAATAAGAAGAGTGTCTGAGAGAGAAAGCAGACAAGAGTAAAACTCAGACGTTGTGGTATAGACAAGTGCCAAGGGCAACCCGTGAGCTGTAACTAAAAGCAATTTATTACTTTCTGTTTATGCAATCTGTTCATTTGTTCCCCCTAAGTTTACCAGAGACCATTTGAGGGCTTATTTTGAAAAATGTATTCATGGAAGCATAAACTCAAACAAAACTAGTTTACTTGGCTTCACAATTTCATGCTTCGTACTCTAATTTAAGTGACAACCAGGCACGTTTGAGCAATAGAATTTAATTCATCATTCTAGGACTTTCTTGGTTTCATTTCTTTGAGGCTCGGATCAGCTCATTTCTCAACTCAGAATGTGAAATAGGAAAATTTTAGTCAAAAAAGTTTTTATTTAAGTTTGGCCAACAAGGCTTCAGACTCTGTATGAGACTTACTGCAGCGTCAACACAATAAGCTCTCTGGCCTGTTGTGTCTAGGAAATGATTACCACACAATGTGTCTGTTGTTACAATGAGCAAAGCTCCACTTTTCTTCCAGATACAGGCAGTGCACATTCATAGAAGCAACAGAGGGACCAATATTGTGTGCTGCAGCTGCGATTTTCATCAGTCCGCTATACACACCAAAAAGTCAGGAACATTTTTTGTTTAATCATTCATACAGAGACATGATCAATAGATTTTTAAGTCTAACGTTTACAGCTCTGTCTACTGCATTTTAATGTTGAAGTTAACTTTCTATAATCAGACTTTAGCAGCAACTGGAATCTTGACTGCTCTAAATCTTGTAACCTTCTGTGAAAGTCAGTGGGCTGTTGCTGAGACATGATATACAGTATACTGTATACTGTACACTCTCGCTAAACTCACAACACTAATCCTATCAAAGGCAACGAATATTCCAGAAAGGCCAACAGTGTGTGTGTGTGTGTGTGTGTGTGTGTGTGTGTGTGTGTGTGTGTGTGTGTGTGTGTGTGTGTGTGTGAATAAGTTTGCATGAGTTTAACTGTGTTCTGTACATTGTGTTCCTGTTTTACCTTGAAAGTGCTTCTCCTTGGCATGCTACTAACCACTATTGGTTTCACCTTCTCTGTTGGCCCCCTTTCTTAATTGTCAACACATGTGTCTTGTTAGTGTCTACCATGTTTGGCCATTTTAAGCCATCTACACACCGGCATTGGTCTCCATCACTCCACACTGGACTGGTTCACCTCTTACCTTGCTGACAGGACAGAGTACGTCAGCCTGGCATCTTCCAAGTCCCAAACAGCCCCTGTTACATGTGGTGTCCCCCAAAGATCTGTCCTAGGACCTCTCCTCTTTATTTTATACATGCTGCCCCTGGGTCGTGTCATCAGCCGACAAGGCATCTCTTTTCACTGTTATGCCGATGACACTCAGCTGTACCTCCAGACTGACCCCAACCTACGTTCCAGCCCAGTCCTCTCATCATCATCCACTCAAGCCCTTTCCAACTGCCTGGAGGAGATTAGGGCGTGGATGAGTCACAACTTCCTTCAACTGAACAGTTCCAAAACCGAAGCCATACAAATTGGCACCCCTCACCAGGGGCCTGATGTACAAAACGTGCGGTGCACAAAAAACGTGCGTTCACCACTTTCAACGCTCACGGTCGGATGTACAAAGAATGACGTAAACGTAGAAAGTTGTGGTCCGGCACTCACATATTAAGGCTGGTTCACGCACTTTTCTGAGGTTTTGTCCGTTGGCGACACTCACTGATGCAGTGAAGTGCAGAATATGAGGAAACGTGACGTCAGCAATAAGTTCACGACCACGTGAAGGACACGACAGTCCCGACATCACCAGATAAGATACACAAGAGTGGAGCTGCAAAAATCTCACAATCAACCACATGGTCTGAACAAACAACTAAAGGCAGGAGCTCAACGATGGAACCCGCAAATCCCGATGGAGCATTGGCTCCGTTAGAGATACCTGCTGATGGCAGGATCAGGAGCGAGTCTTCAGGGACCAGACTGACCTGCTGGTCCAGGATGAAGACTGGACCATCAGCTGGTTTAGGTACCAAGAGGATCCTTCGGGATCTCTGCCCTGAACTGAACCAGCTGCTCCGGTTCAGACCAACATGATGCTTCAGCTGGAGCTGCTGACAGGTCGGACATCTCAGTCACCATGACGACCGTATGGGACGACTACATCGAGATAAAAGCCAGATCCTAAACATCCCACAACTGTGTCTGGACAGAAATACATTAAAATACATTTTGCAGCAAAAACCGATTCTGTAAAGTTGTTTTTATTGAATGTTTAGGCAACTTTCAGAGTCTGATATCGAGTCGGCTGCAGGTGCTGCAGGATCCAGAAAGTGTTTCTCCGGTGATGAACCGGGATCTAGACCAGTCTCTCCTTCTGCGGATGCAACACTCAGAGTTAAAGCAACTTTGCTCCTTATTTCTCACGTTTGCACCTCGATAATCCCGTCGGCACAAATTGTCTTTATTTCTACAGCGGAGGAATCAGATCGTGATGCTTCATGTTTCAAATATAAATGTATATTGTTCACATTGTTATACTTATGAGAGAGGTGATCGCGGACATCCACAATGTGTAAGACTCAATAAACGTGTTTGGTCTTAATCCGTCAGTATATAATATGCATGACAATAAAGCGGAACGAGGAGCCGTTTTTCATCCACCAACTTAAATTCTGGTGTTGGTTCTTAAAATACAAACAAGAAAAGCAGAGTGTAATGATGCACTAACGCTACCCATAAACATTCACAAACCCGTACGATCATAATAAAACCAAAACTCTTCATGGAAAGCAACGCAAAGCAAAGAACAGCATTACCCATAATGCATTGCAGCTGAAATCGGAAGAAATGCCCCAAATAAATTATTTATTCCAGCTCACAGCCGATGTTTTTTTTAATTTGTTTGACCTGTTTTTGCAACTCTCTTGTTAGTTTTTTAATTGATAATTATCTTCATTATCATATTCAAACATACAGGTATGTATTTGAGGGAGGAGGCAGAGTGTTGTGCTCCCGCATGTAGCTCAAATACACGCTGATTGGTATGTACAGAGCAACCTGTGTGGATTTGGGTGAACGCACAGTTTTGTACATCTGAATTTTTGCGTTCATGTAAATTCCACGCACGGTTTCACGTTGAAATCCACGCACTCTTAGTACATGAGGCCCCAGGTCCTAGTGACTACTATGACTTTGGGAATCTGCTAAAAAGCTTGAAAGTTTAAGTGCTGAAATTCCTATGAAGCAGTGAGTGAGAAGATAATGTGGAAGAAAACTGTAGAAAGGGCTCAACGGTTAAACCACACTTTAAGGACAAAACTATGGAAATACATTTACCCGCAGCACCAGACGTCTGTGGTCTTTGCACAACAAACAGATGAGAAATGTGAGTTCAAAGACAAACTAATGTCATGTTATAATCACTGCTTTATATGTTTAGCAAAGGCAAACAGTAACCAAACAAAACATTATCTCTCTTTTTCACTAAGAGTTTGTCATAATCATTGTTACTGTACAGATAATACTGTCAGGATTTGACATTTTCCTGTTTTATTTTGAAAACCCATGTCACTGTGTTTGAGTTCTGTCTTGACCTTCCTGTTTCCCATCTGCCCTGATCGTCTGCACCTGTGTCTCGTTTACCTTTGTGTATATCTAGTCTTGTCTTCCCCTGCTCCTTGTTGGGCCGTACTGTTTACTCCCTCCATGTTCTCCTCGTCCGGTTTTCCAAGTTTTCTGTTTCATGTTCATGTTCTGTTTTTTGATCCTGCTCAGCAGCGTTTTTGTTTTTGTTTTTGAGCAATAAATCTCAGTTTTTTGGAACTCCTGCCTCCTGCTCTCCTGCATCTGGGTCCTCACTAAAACCTTTCCTGACAGAACGGACCAGCCAGAATGGACCCAGTAGGAGAGTGGATAACCCTATGGAAGTATTTCCGCCGGGAGGCAGAGAAGACCATGCCACGGTTCAGGGAGGAGTCCCCCTTCTGGGGAACGCGCCTGGCTTTCGGTGGGCCCAAGAGCGTTCAGGCTCAGTGCGGGCGGAAGAGACGACAATGGTGGCGGCAACCCCCTTCTGTTCCGTTTTTGGCGGTGGTCCCGGACGCATCAGCCTCTGTTTCTGTTCCAGCGGTTGTCCCAGACGGGACCCCAAGGTCGGTCTGCCAAACTGTCTCACCGGTCTGCTCGGTCCCGAGGACGGCTCCTGAACTTTGACTATGTGTTGGCCTGGCCAAATTTTTCCGTTCTTGTGCAGTATCAGTAGTAGTACCAGCCTATCTTGTGCACCAGCTATGGCGTTTTTCCACTAGTACCACCTCAGCTCGCTTCTACCCGCCACGCCCCCGTCTTGCGCTTTTCCACTACGGGCCAAGGCGGGCTGAGCCGTGCCAAGCTGATACTTTTTCTGTAACCATTCTGCCGAGGTTCTAACCGGGCTGAGCCGGCACTATTTCTGACGTCACCACCCTCCGCGCCACTGATTGGTCGGGGGCGGGGCCATCAGACGTTTGAATCAGGAAGCGGGAGTCAGCGCGTGAGCGACTCACGGCTCGCAGTGATTTTATTATAAAGCGCAAACGTCTGTTTGGTGATCCAACTCTGAGGTGCAGATGTTCATAAACCTGGTGGCTGACGAGAGAATTAAAAAAGGGATGTAGGCGGGCTGTTTTACTCTCAGCCGCTCGCGGCTCCAGCTGATTTCTCATCTGCGCCGACATGAACAAAGGTGTTGCGCAATCGAGTACGTCACAGCAGCTTCACGCCAAGCTGCCCACTCCTACCTGGCTGTGGAAAAACAAACGGGGACAAAGCGGGTAGAGGCGGTACGAGCCGCGCTGAGCAGATACTAGTGGAAAAGCGCCACTAGTCAGAGCAATTATATGTTCGGTCCCGCCTTAGCATAGTTGTTTCCATGGTTGTACACTTCATACCACAATTTATGTGCAGTAAGTATGAGGTTTACAAAACCACCTTTGTCAGTGAACTTATGTTTAGTTAGCCCTTTTGTCTACCCTCCTTCCAGCTTCCAGCTCTGCCATCTCTCCAACATGCCTTCCTGCTTGTCCTCCTGCCTGTAATATAACCCTTTGTTCTGTCACTCCTGGTTTTACCTATCTTACCTGTTGCTTTGATTTTATTGTTGGGCCCCTGCTTTCTGCAGTGTTTAAGTAAAGCATTTAAGTATCATTACTCCCAGCTCCCTACTGTCCAGCATTTTGGGTCTGGGCCTTTTTAAATGTCATCTTTCTTTGATATAATTTGTGGTCTCTGTTGTGGACTGTCACTAAAACAGTCATTAAGATAAAAACTGGATCACCAGCAAGTAGTCTTATTAAGAGGGATGCGATTGTTTCATCTGGTGACTGCTACAGATCTACAATTACCTTCTCAACAAAGTTACCCCCCCCCCCTTTCCTTATATTATTACATGATAAAAGGTGTATTGTAATCATACCGAAAGAAAGCCAGCAAAGTAATTTAACTGAAGCATCAAAATATCCCTAAATCTCAAGAGACCATGTCAACAAACTGACTGTGTCAAAGAGGATTATCAGATTATCAGGTCTTTTTCACACTTGCTTTCTGGAAAAACCTTCAGTCAAGGGACATAAGACTGTCAGCATCGGATATGAGAATTTTTGTGGAATTTGACTTCAGTCTTGAGTTTCTTTGAAAGTTAATCTGATGTTTTACTGGTTGATATGTTAAATCTGCAGAAACATGTTACTGTTTATGCAAACTCTGCCCATCTTCTCTCTTATCTCGGCTGGTATTTGGCAAAGCCATGATCTGTGTTGTGAGTCAGATTTGTTTCACATGGCGGATTACATTAGTCAGTATCTCTTACACAGCTCACAGTAGTCACGTGTTTTAAATACGTGGCTGTTCTTTCTTTCTTCCTCATTTTTTAGTTTCTGAAACAGAGACATTGTGATGACAAACATGACAAATAAATGTGCATGATATCTTTTCAGCCGTGAGGCCGTTTCTTAACTGATCAACAGGTAGGACTGCTTAATACTATTTGTGACACCTGTAGCCAATCACCTGCTGTTCTCTCTCACACATTCTGGTCATGTGCAACTCACTCCTTTCTGGTCCTCAATATTTAAAGTGTATTCTGCAATTTCAAACAATCATAATATTGATCCTTGTCCTTTTGTAAGACTCTTTGGCCAATTAAATAGTATAGCCTGGCCCTGCTCCCCCCTTTTAGCACGGCAACTTACTCTTTTAAAGGGGACCTATTATGGCATCTAATACCTATTTTAAACAGGCGTTGAATGTCTTAAAAACAAGCTTTTGATTGTTTTTGCTAAATAAATTAGAAATTCAGCCTCTGAGCCATGTCTTTATCTTCCCAGTTTCTAACCTCCTTCTCTATGTGGGATTCTGAGTTGGCGGGCGGCTATGATAATGAGGCTCTGTGCTGATTGGCTGCCTGACGCGATGACGCGATACACAATGAAAAAATGGCAGAAGCTCCAGCCGGCGGAGTTAGTTGTGGGCGTGGTTTCACGCAGCGCTCCTGTCGTGACGTCACGACAGGAGCAGAATCTGAACGGCTCGTAGAAGTCACATCACACTGGACGGCTCATCCGGGCTGCTGTACAGACACTGCAGAATTTGGTTGCTTTCCTCCTTCTCTGAGTTGCCAGGCTGAGGGGAGACCACTTTATATATGTTAAAATAAGAAAAAACATGTTTTTCATAATAGGTCCCCCCCCCCCCCCCCCCCCCTGCTCTGTGGACTTTTCTTTTACATTGACCAAAACAAACAAAAAGCTGTGGTGTTTATACCCATATGTTGCAAGATTTGTGCATCACTTACCGCCAAGACCCCTCCCTGTGTTGGTTCATCCCACATTCATGTCATCAAATGTGTAATTCTACATCAGGAGATTTAACACCTTCACAGTGGTTGTGCCCAACTCTCCTGCTCGTCAGTGTTTTTCATTTTGTCACACTTTAATGTAAACACACCGTGAAAATAAAATATCTTTGGTTTTATTGTATCAATCACGTCCTTCTAAAGTGTTGACTGAGCAAGATGAGGAATATTCAGCTGTCAGTCATGTGTTTTGATGAGCATATGATTCACAGCTGAAGGCAGACACAGCGGCACTTGGCCGCAGATATGCAAGATTATATAATAACACCGGCGGAGAAAAATGTGCTGTGACATACAGTAAGTGCTCATCTATGAGCAGATACAGCTGGATAAACAGAATAAATCAGGTTTGCAGCTCCACGGCATCCTCATATAAAAGACGGATACTTCACTGGGACAAAGTAGATTTACACACTTGGCCATCAACATTTAAATTACTTTTTTTTTTTCTCGTATAACTTCCTTAATATATTTACATACACTTCAGGGTACAGTGAGTAATTTCTGTCCAATGTCATATCTGTTGATGTTGGAAATAAAACATAAAAAAATGGAGAGCTAACATCTCTGCCCCCCATATGCAATGCTCCTTCATGAACTAACCAAATACTGTATTTCCCCAGCTGACCACTGGGGGCCGGCTTCGTTATTGAGACAATCATTACTGATGTTAAAGTTTTCAAATTTGCAGCAGAAAAAAAAAAAAAATTCCAGCCCAATTTTTTTTTAATGGCTTTGTTCTCCATAGAAAGAACTTGCATGCATGAAATCTGTATTTCTTTCTTTTTTTATCTATTTAAAAAAACATTTTAGTTCTGCAATTATCTAAAGTAGCTATTTTATACACAAGTAGCAAGCAGTTTTTACTGCTTTGGCTTCACAATCACAGCCTTGCACTCCCCTGGGGCTACACCACAGCTGGGTCCTGGCTCCACCAGCCACCCTCCAGGTCGGCTATTCTGTCTGATCGACCAACTTTTCCCGGACCTCTGTGAAGGCCCTGCTGTTCATGGAGGCAGGGCTGTGTATCAAGACCTTTTTTTCTTATTTTTAGTAGTATATTTACAAGATGGGCAGCCAGTAGATGGTGACTGACTATCACTGACTGTGATAAAAAAGGTTTGAGGTTATATACTGTAAAATCCCTTACCCTGCCTTTTCTGCAACGCTATTTGTTGACACACATCTAGTGGACTCTTTACATCGCACACTAAAGGTGATTGTATTCTTTCTGCAGTACTCTGAGATATTTTTTATGAAACCAGTTTATAAGCCAAAGCTTGCCAAAGAAATATAATTTTCATCAATGAAAATTAGAGTCAAATCCATTTCTTGATAACATGCAGCATGGTTTGACCATATTCAACAAAAACAATTTTCACAAAAAAGTAAATGGCATTTCGTTGGTACTATACGAATAAACTTGCCTTGCCTACTAACCCACTCTGAGGAATGAAATCACCATTGCTGTGTGTGACTCTACTGTACTTTAATTCATTTCATTTTAAATCCACTGCCCTAACCTGCCTTAAAGCTGTTTCTACCATGAAATTTATAACAGGATTATGGTAAACATCTTCTGTCTTCAGTATGACAATTTTAGTTTTTGTCATGGCAGTTTAAAGATAATACATTCAGAACAGTGAGCAGCACATCTCCAGCTCAAGAAGAGATGCCAGGAAAGTCAGATGAAACGGGTATGTCGATTAATAAATTAATAATAATAATATTTTAAAAACAGAAAAAAACCTAGACCTTTTTTCAGAAGTAAAAAAAAATTGTGAATAATGCAGTTTATTGATTAATAGTTTTTTTCTGGAAAGACGCATGAGGAAATTAAGTCCAACTACTGTATTCTATTAATCAAGCAGAAAAGAGGTGGTGCTTTTCTTAAATGTTTAGAAAAGTAAAAGATCTCTAGTGTGGAGATGAACGTCGGGGCTCATAGTTCAGCTAAAGCTTGTGAAAATGACAAATCTTTATGACAAATTATGACATTGTGCACTGAAAAAAATCTGGAGTGACATTTACTTAAAAAAAGGCTAGGCAAGTATTTTCTACACAGAAAGTGCTTGTAGTATTTACTCAGGCTATTTTCAAGTAATATTTACTCACTATAACCACTCATTGTTTATGAAAAATACAAAAGTAAATTGCATTGGCAATACTTACCTATAGATTGTAACTTTTATTTAGATTACCATTGCATCTCATTACAAAACCCAAGTAAATGTTGCTGATGTTTCTTTGTTTCTTACTCATCTTTTGTTATATTCAATGTAATTATTAATATTTATAATGAATGTATTAGTTATTAATTGACGTAAATATTTTTTCTATTCTATTAAATATTTTACAAAATATATGATCCTTTCCTCTCGTGTATCACAAATATCACGTATGTTCATACTTCAAAGAAAATACTTTGGGTTATTAATATAAGTTGATATTTATTTGCAAATGTCAGTTTTATTAATAACGACGTGGATACTGATCTCTATTCTATTACGTCAGAAAGTGAAAGATGCAGAACTGAGAGAAAAGTGACCGAGTCATAAGCCCCCCCCCCCTTTAACTCACATAAAAACGTTCCAGTTTTATTCTTTTTACAGTTATCAAGTAGCCTAATTGACATGATTTAAAAGTTGATAACATTAATTGCTCAAGATAATTAGTTTCCTGCTCAGACTTGTGTGTAAAGAAATGTTCCTTTTAACATTTATCAGTGTGACTGGATGCCCTCAGGTTTCTATGCTTAAATGATTTTTCCTTTCACCCCATTTCTTTAATGTGAATACAACCACCTTTTACGTTTTGAGTTACCTGTCTGAAATATGTTTTAGCCTAATTCATGTTCAACCAACTGTTTCAAGTTGCTTTTTTATTTTTATCATCATCATCATCATCATCATCATCGTTGTCATTATTATCATCATCATGATCATCATCATCGCCACCAGAATTGACATTGAGAACAATATATTACATTCATTTGTGATGCATTAAAAGCACTCATTAAATCTTTTAATTCGTCTACACATCCACTCGCTCTACAATTTCCTCCAACTCAACTCTCTTTCCTTCGCTGCAACAGTAGTGTTACACTTTTGTAAGGTTATAGGCTTGTGTTTATGACACGATTCCACTATGTTCAGTTCTAGCGGACTAAAATGGGAAGATCACTTGATCAACATTTCAGCCTGAAAGAATTGTCCTTATTGAAGTACAGTGATAACACCACCTACTGCTAATGGGTAAGGACATGTTTTATTGGTCTAGTGCTCGTGGCATCTTTATCAACTTGTTCTGGTCAGTAAAGTATTTGGATCTGTATTTGGATCTGGGCTTTCTCCCCCCTGGGAAGGCATGTGGATGTTTGTATGCACACACCCTCCACATCTCTAAGCCTATCAATAAACAAATGCTCTTGCTACACTGGTCTGAGTCTCACTAGAGTCCAATATTGAACAAAACATAACGCAAAGGTCATATGTTTACGCTTCACATCCTGAACTCACGAATTGTGCCGTAAAAAGGTCAATAGCTCCTCATAGAATCAGTGCCAAGTCCACATTTCACCTAAACACATGAAATGCGTTACACATGAGCTCTGTTTCCATTGACGGGGTTTGGGGTGAACCTAAGATGCTGAAACTGTTACAGGTTCTTCTTTTTGGTCTCGTCTGTCATCATGTAGCCAGTGAAGGACCTGGTAGGATCCACTGACTTGGCAAACTTACCACTTCATACCACTTGGTAGCCATAGTGCACCACTTCCTCTGTTTACCAACTGCCAATAAATGAAAGATTATGAACAAGAATGGTCAAAAGGGGATTGAAAACAAACATCAGCTCTCTTGTCCTTACACCTCCGTACACAGCAGCCAGTTTTAGGAGGCAAAGTTGGCCACTGAACTTGACTCCTCCCCTATCCTCTGGGGTATGGGGGTCTTTTGAAATTGATCTCAAAACTTTATGCAACCTAGTTCAGAGAGACAGCGAATGTTGCATGATGTATGGTTGGGTGGGGGTCAAGATGTGGAGGCTTAATTATTGTACCGATCTGGGTCTGTAATGTCGCAGTGTCCTGCCACTCTGAAAAGCTTGCTGAATTATATATATTTTCAGACTCAAAAAGGGCTTAAGGCTATTGAAAAAGGGACAGGGTTGTGTTTGATTTGGGAGTCTGCTAAAGAAATGAAAGCATTTTTCTTCCATATATATCCCTTTTAACACTCCTGTTTTAAACACGTGCGTTCTCTCGCCTTATATGAGAGCTTCGTGGTTGTTTTCATCTGCTGAAATCCAAGATGAAAAGACATAGTGCAGCAACTCTGTGGCATAATTCATCCTGATTAGAATCAATAGTGGTAAGGTGTTAAAGTGAGTTATCCTCACAGTCATCTAAAGCAGCCTCATTAAACTGTAAGAGCAACGTGCCTGACATCAGAAGGTTTGTGCTGATCTTAAAGGAGAGATAAAGCATTTACTATACTCTGGAGAAATGTACATGCCTTAAAAATTCCTCCCACAATGTTTCCGAACCAGCTTGTACTCTCATTTAGCAATGTTCTGTTCTGATTCGTGCCGCCATAGTTAGCTGCAAGTTATTATTGGCCATTGTGATGAGGTACTGTTTCACCTTTTGTCTTGAATCAGTGCAAAGTAGGATCTCAATGCAAAGTTAATAGATTTAAAAACAAACAACAACCCTCAAGTCAATTAAAAGGTGCACTTTGGTGAATTGGCAATGGAAGTGTGGAAGTATTGGTAATATCTGTCCAGTGGTTCTAAGTATCAAGTATCCTAATGTAGCAACAAAAAGAGCCATCATGACAAAAGTAGGCCATGAATGCACAATTTAAGATTTTGTAGGGCACTCAGATCAGCCATCCTCCACCAAAGCCAGAGCCAGATTTAACACTTTCAAGAAAGTGGTTGTGGTCTGCCACAAAAACTTTGAGTTTTCAGCAGTTTTTCAAGTTAGATGAAATGCTGTAAAACTGGGCATGTCATCATGTTGGATGTATGTGGAGTAAACGATGATAACCTCCAGATCAAGTTGCATCCTGTACCAGTTTCATGTTTCTATTCCACCACTACTTACAGTACATTTGCATTGCTGAGCTTTTTTCTCTATAATGTAATGTCAACATTAAATGAAAGCCATCCACTTAAATGCCACTACTACATCAGCCTAAAGTCACTTTGTCTATCGTGAATCTGCAGCTTTTTACGTGCCTTGTGCCTGATTTACATTTCAATCACTAGAGCTTGTGGAGTAAAAACATCTCTGCCAACAGGGTTTGAATAAACAAGAAGTTAAACCTCTCACATACTCAGATTCCCATGCACAACTTTTAGGACGTTATAATCTCCTAAGTCAGCAAAGTCTAACAAGCACTGAGATCTTTCACGAGCAGCTGCTCTTCTTTTTCAAGTCATCTAACTTAATCTTCACACACTGAACATACTGGCCACGCTGATAAGTGAGAACTGCCAAAAGGTTCTGAAAGCCACTGCAGAAACAGTTTCAAAGCAAGCAGTGATATTCCTGATATAGTATTAATAAATGCAACCATTTTTATTTTATAGACATGAAGTGGCTGAGATGGATGCCAGTTTGGCAGACTGCAACATATCTGAATGCTGTTTAATAAATTGTCTCAAGTGAAAGTCTCTTTTATCACCAGCGCTCTCCCAAATCCTCTCACAGTATGTTGTCACTTGACATACTGTTGTACTAAAGTTAGATCACAAATGACAAAAAAAAGATGTGGGAATGTGCATTGCCTTTCAATAGTCAAACAATTGCTACTACGATTTAGTTCCAACCAAATAAAAGTTTACTCCAACTCTGAACGTGAACATTTGACTCTTCAGCCCAGCTTAGTTCAAGCAGTTACATTGCCATTAAGAACTAGTTTACAGGTTAAAGTGTTTTAATCTGTTTGCATGTTTTGATGTGGTTGAAATGGCTGTGAATGGGAGATGTACGAGACGAGTTAATGAGAGAGATTTTTTGTGAATTAGTATGGTAGCAAGACCAGCAGCAGCCAGATGGCTTTGCAAAAATAGATTTTAAATAGCCCCAAAGAATCAGCAATAAGCTGGACCCATCCAAACGGAAAAGCTGATGAGATAAATCAGAGCCACAATGTGCCATGATGTTTTGTTTTTAATCAAAATCAAACAAAATACTTAGAATTGAACAAATACAAGGTTCATTATGTGCTGGAGTGTTGACTCGGGACAGGGACTTGGCATATTTACCACATGCACTGGATCAGTTGTGGTGAATTGCTATGGATCATTGAGTACAGCGGTCGCCTGCCAGTCCTCGGGTTGCTAGGTGTATCCCTGCGCTCACAGCCTGGTCAGTGTCCTCGGGCAACACTCGACCTCAGCTTTCCCCCAAAGCGTTCATCGGTATGCAAGTGTGTTGGACGGGGAAGAATCACTGCGTCGGATTAAAAAAATCAGGTGAATGTGGCTTGCAATATAAAAGTTTTAAAGCAGCACTGTAGAATTTTTTGTTTGTTGTGGCATTTTTTGTTGTTGTTCTATTTATCTTTTTTATTACCAATTACTTTAAAACAGCAGGAAATGGTGAAATCCCAGTTTACAATTCAGTTATTTGCTATGATGTTATCTCAACAAACAAAAATGCTCCTTCTGAAATTTTTCATCTCATAAAAGTACCCTAAAACAATGAAAACCAAACAAGAAACAAGCAAAAACATGGCTAACAAATATTAGTATGTGAGCACGCCAGCAGTCAGAATGCTAACAGACGAAGTATTGAATTTATTTTGTAAATTTCCTTGCCACACTGTGACACACAGAGCTTGACAGGAATACAAAAGACACTCGTTTCAGTGCGACATATGTCCCCCCAACTTCAGTCTGGTCATTAGTTTGAGTTTGATGTAGCACTTTTCGAGAGAGCACAAGTGAATGCTGGTCCAAGATTGATGCTTGTCTGGCCCCTTACTCAATTATTCTCTCTGATCCTCTTCCTAGCTGTACATCCTGGTCCTCTTTGGTTTCTTCAGCCCCTCTGCAATGATGAACGTACTGAAATGGCTGGGTTTTAACTCGTTATACCCTGGTGCCCCTGGTACAGGGGGAAAATATATATAAGAACCAACCTGATCTCACAAAAATCTGTGAAATGCCCACGACCTCTCACCACTATTTTCCGTGGCACCAACACGGAAATGGTATAATTCCGTGTGATCACCACGGATATAGTACCTATAGTCAATGGGCTCCGTTTATAAACCATGACGCTCTGGTTAAGGTCTGGTTAGGTTAGGCATCACTTATGATTGGTTAGAAGTAGGAAACGCTTGTGGTTTTTGCTAAAAATAATAATTTCACATCACTTACGCCACCTCCGTCGTCATGGCGACAGCAAACAACATGGTAAAATACTCAAATTTACGTTAAATACTAGAAAACACGGTTAAATACTCGCCGTCAAAATACTGTTAAAAAACATAAAAACACCATTAAAACACTGTTAAAACAGCGTTAAAAACATGCTTTTACAAACTGACAGTAACAAACAGTTACTTGCGCGTTAAAAACTCATAACTTAGCCACTATAATAAAGAATAATATATGCATAATAATAATGTAATAATCCGTGTATATATCACGACAACGGAGCCCATTGACTTCGCATAGTACAATATCCGTGGTGCTCACACGGAATTATACCATTTCCGTGTTGGTGCCACGGAAAATAGTGGTGAGAGGTTGTGGGCATTGGCATCAGGTTGATAAGAACATAACCCTGAGATCAGGCAGTGCGTAAAGGGTTTTAACCATCAGGCCATGTCTTTGGTGTGTCTGTGATTGGTTGTATTCTCGGGTTGGCTCCTCCATCTGCTCTGGATGTTGCGGTACACCAGTCTCCCATCCAGCATCAAGTAAGTTGAGTTTTGTTGATTCATAATCATTGCAGCGACTGCCCGAATCTCACCACTGCTCTGCTCCCTCCCAGCCAGAGTTTACCACTGACCCTCAACAAATTTGCCTCTCCACCACCTCTGGTCTGCAATTCTCTCAATCAGAATTTCAACTAAAATCATTTAGCAGCACAATGTAACTTTCAGCTTTTGTTGAGTTTGGCGGCTCCTTTTGGACAAAAACAAGTAGTGTGGCAGGGTTCCTACCATGCTCCTCAAAGTTACATAGTGCCAGTGAAGGCGATACAGACCCCTCAGACCATGACAGAGGTGTCATTAAACCTGTTGGGAGTTGATGTACCATCACAATGACTCTGGAAATATTATATTAAGGTGGAAAAGTTACGTAGTGTCGCTTTAACTGTTGCTGTCAGTTAACATGTTTGGTATGGGTCTCATTCATCCTGAGACAAAACTGTATAAATACAATACAAGTATGTAACATTTTGAAATAAGAATGGGCTGTGCTAGGATAGGCTGACGTAGGCTAACAAAATCATTTATGCCTCTTATGCCTAATACAAATATGAAATGGCCCAAGAGAGCTGCTAGTTTCCAAAATGCTTGCACTGCTGTGGGTTGTTTACAGCTGCATTTTCAATTAGAAATAAAACCAATGAAACAGATTCCAGTGCTCAACGGATACCCCTTTAACTATAAGGTTGTATTTTAAGTAGACTCTAAAGTTTATTAGTTCAAGTTGGAGATTTCGGGGTGGAGTAAATGCATGAAGTGGTGGGGCAGCTTAAGTGGCTGTTTCTGGCAGTAAGACTGATCTGACACGCATCAAACCTCTTCAGGCCATAGCTGCTTCAACACAAACAAAAAACTGGTTGAATTCTCTTTTGAAGATTTTGACAAGCATTATAATTGGAAATCCAAATGTCAGACAGCAAAAGGACATGAAGATCAGGAGAACAAAAAGGAAAAGAAGCATAAATAAAACAGAAATCGATAGAACTAGAACGTATAAAACAGAGTACACAGCAGGCATGGGCAGTGTAATTAAACGTGGACTCAGTGTAAAGAATATGGGCCCACTTTTTTATAGACTTGAGCAATATAAATGTCATGAAGTGACATTTGAGTTTCCCAAAGGATGTTAACCAGTGATGATCCAGGAAACTAAGTCAGAGAAGGTAAACCAGTTTACGTTTTGTTTACCCAGAGGAGTAGTTCTGTTTTGCTGTATGAGTCAGATGTTGCCCAAAGGCTGGTGGATGTGAGGTCAAGTTTAAGCAGTCAAAGCCAAATGTCGACCACAGTAGTGCTGGGCTGTATACCGGTTCATACCGAATACCGGTGTTTATTTTTCTTATGATATGAATTTTTCATATACCGTAATACCGGTGAGTATGTACAGTAGCGTACACAACGTTGGGAACGCCGCGCGGCGCTACGTTCCGCCGCGCCGCACGGCAGAACGTAGTACGCTGGACACTGTTTGTGAGGGGACTGTTTAGCAGTAGTGATGCACCGATTGTTCGGTAACGGAAATTGTTCGGTAACCGAAATTGTTCGGCCGAAAATGGCAAAAAAAACACTTTCGGTGTTCGGTGGAATAAGTGGGAAAAGAACCGAACAATTAATAACGGCATTGTAATATAAGGAAATAGACTCCGCTCCGCTCCCGTAACTGTTGCGCACCACAAACATAAATCGTTGGCCAACCAAAAAGTAACCACATAAGAATTTTACCTAACATTCACCAGGAGGTGGAACCAAAACAACATAATACTGGGAATTTAAAAATGTTCAGTTTTTTATGTTCAATAAATATTTTCTACCTTGTAATTTTGTAAAAGATTTTTTTCTTTGAAAAGCATGCC
This sequence comes from Cololabis saira, assembly GCF_033807715.1. NCBI lineage: Eukaryota > Metazoa > Chordata > Actinopteri > Beloniformes > Belonidae > Cololabis > Cololabis saira. Next base: position 26,500,949 of record NC_084604.1, read on the forward strand.
TAAATCAAATTTATTTGATTCATGCATCCTCCTCATGACAGTAAAATAGGTCATTCTAAGCCAATTTACTGCAGCAATTCCTTTTCAAATCATTAGAAAATGTGGTCAACACCCAGTTCTGCATGAAAAAAAAAAAAATACCGTGATATACCGTGAAACCAATATAATTTTTTTAAATACCGTGATATACATTTTTGGTCATACCGCCCAGCCCTAGACCACAGTAAACTGCAGATTTGTGTTAAGGTTTTGATAGTTCCTGTTTTTATTTTGAAGCCTGTGTCTTTGTGTTTCAGTTCTGGTTTGACTTTCCCGTTTCCCATCTGCCCTGATCGTCTGCACCTGTGTCTTGCTAACCCTTCTGTGTATCTGGTTTTGTTTTTTCCTTGCTCCCTGCTGGTCCGTACTGTTTTCCTCCCTCTGTGTTTCCATGTCAGGTTCTTGTAGTTTTTTATTCTTGTTTAAGCTCTTGTTTTTGCAATCTGGCTCAGCTGCGTTTTTGTTTTTTAAGTTAAATAAATCACTGTTTTTGGAACTCCTGCATCTGGGTCCTACTCCAACCACATCCTAACAGATATGAGCTTTGTTATCAGGGAAAGCTTTGAATATAGATCTATATTTGACGGCTACAGTAACTGGTTCCACTCAACTAACACAAGAAACCCCAAATTAAACTGGTTCAAACTGTGTCCAATCAACGATATAGATAACATGTTCTTTCACAGTATTTCGCACATTTCAGGGAAAACCCAGACCTCGGGCAAGACAAAGGAAAATTGTTAAGCCTCCTCATTTTAGTCAGTTGTGATAACACTTTTAATGCAGGAGTCTCAAAAGTAGAACAGCAATGCACATTGTTGAAGCAGCACAGTGTGTCGTCTCATTTGGTCACGTCTTTAGCGTCTCTTTTGTATTCAAGTCAACCCATTAACAAAGTGGGACATTGTTGCCCCCAAGTGGCCTGGAACAATAGTATCTAAAAAGTGAGGAAGCAAATGGAGTAAGAAGTGAGTTTAAATCTCTCATGCAGGAAAAATGTCAAGGATTATTCATGTAACGTGACATTTTTTAGAACAAGTGGTAGAAAAACAGGGAAAAGCTATTTCCAAATGGGAGAAAATATTTCAATCTATAAATGTATTCTTGAGGTCAGACTTGAGGTCAGAATACAAAGCTCATCTGTCACATGTCTGCAGCTCTCAGCATACTGTAGTACTATCACATTCATGGCCCTCACTCGATGCACCTCTCCCATTTGCCCACAAAAGTTCACTTTACTTTATTAAATGGGAAATAAAATAGCATAAGAATAAATTCCAGTTTAAAAGGACCATAAAGCCAATTTTCTCAATTACTCTAAGTGATGAGAAGTGCAAATGAAACTTTATCTGCCAGACTTTTTTTTTTTTTACATTACATTGAGGATTTGTTCTCTTAATTCCGTGTGATTATCTCTGGTGTGAACACACAAAGTACTTCCATCAGTCGTGGACAACATCTTCTCAGAATATCATGGGATCAGTAGAGGATTTATCACTGTCAAATTTGAATCAGCTCATGTCTGTACTCTCCAGGTCGAGAAGCATCTAAATTTGCCTTTTGAACTCAAATCAAGCTCGTTTAGTCATCAATTACAGTTGCTAGAGAGGAACAACATTTTTTTCCTGAAGCCAGAGTGAATTACCTGGTGTGAAATTTCATCACCAAACCTGCAATTCCTTTCATGACCACTTGGGGTTGGCTCCAAATGGTCTGTCATGTTATATTATTAGATAGACTGAATCCCGATTAGTGTGCTAGTTGAAGTGTATTAAAAGTCATTGTTTAAGAGATGTAGTTTCAGGATTCAATTTCCACCTCCTCGGTTCTGTGAGGATTTGAGGTCATGGTGGCTTCATCTATGTAAAGCTTGTGCTCCAGGACAGACACACATTCACCCATGCATTAAAATGCCACATTTTACTGTAGATAAGTTAAAAGAATAGATCAGATGATATCCAAGAAACAAATTTAAAGTGTATTGTGGGAAACTGAAATGCAGCGGTAAATAAAAAGGTTTTCAACTTTCAGTTAAAGCAACAGAGTTTCAGAAGTCCTGATGCATTCTGGGAGTTTTTTCCACTGTTGAAAAGCATAAAAGCTGAACGCTGCCTCACTGTCTTTGGCTCCAACTCTGAGTACAGAAATTAGGCGTGACCCTGACGACCTGAAGGTTCTGGTTGGTTCATAATGGACCAGAAGATCAGAGATGTATTTTGGCCCGTGACCATTCAGAGATTTATAAACCGACAGAAGGATTTTAAGATCCATTCTGTGACAGACAGGAAACCAGAAGCATGTAAATGTTAAACAACAGAGGGCCCAGAATTGAACCTTGAGGAACTCCACATGTTGTTTTTGTTAGCTGAGATTTGTAGTTACCTAAAGAGAAAAAATAGTCTTGGTAGAGTATCAAGGCTGCAAGTGTTGGAATTCAACTGATTTATGATGTCATCCAAGTTTTATGAGTGATTGAACAAAATGATGTCATGGTTTCTCTTAGCGGATACAGAGGCAACATATATCCTGCCCCTAGCGTTGGAGCACTGACTGATTGTTTAGTTTTTGGATATTTGTCTGCAAAGAAAGAGGCAAACTCATTGCAGGCACAGCTGAGGGTCCACTGACTCAGGGGGATTTGTTCGCCTGTCAACAGTACGGAACAAAAATGTTTGCATTATTGTGATTTTTGGCAATGATATCAGAAAAATATGATTGCCCTGCATTACTCAGCTCGATTTTATATATGCTCCGTCTCTTTAGATAAGATTAGATTAGACCGGATAAAAACTTTATTGATCCCTCTGGCCAGGTTCCCTCAGGGAAATTAGGAGTTCCAGCAGCAGTACAGCACCATAAATGAATATAGATATAAAGTTAAAGGAAAAAAACAATATACCAAAAAATATACAGGAAATAAAACTTAAAAATATACTTTAAAAAGTCTGCAGAGGAGAAGACTATTGCAAAATATTTTGTATTGCACTCAAGTAGACAATTATGACTGCATCCAGTTCCGTTCGCATTTGAGTTTACAATTGACTATTTAGTCTGTAGTGATGTTAATGCCCACTGCTCCCATTTCCAGCTGTCCCTCTGCTACCCCCATTATGGTAGGTCCATTATAGGTCTATTATGACATTTATAGATGTTCAGCTTTTTGGCACTCTTTTTTTAGCTCTGAAAATATTTATTTTGTAATCTCTAAGTCACTAATAGGTTTCTGGTCTGTTGGGTGGTCAAGTATGTTCAAAATCGACTTGGTAACAGCATTTAATCCCCCACCCCAGTACATATGACTGTAAAGTGTGTGTATGTCATTTTCAAGTGGCTAAGCTGTAGCACAGTGTTTTGTCTGCGGGAGATGAATGATAGGGAGCTCGGATCCGCCAGTTAACACCGTAGCTGAAGAGTTTCCGTGTTTAGAGGCATGATTGACAGCAAAGTTCAGGGCTGAGGTCTGAAGGCTGCTATCGCTTCTTCTGCTCCTTGTTTCACACTCACATTAATCACATTCCCAGCCCTGGCAGGTCATCCATCTTTCTCATGCCGTGCGGTATTCCTGCTTCCCTCCTTGTCGCCGTGGTAGAAGAGGTCACGGGGTCGCAACTTCACAGAAACTGCAGCATGAATCTGTGCTAATTTGCCAGTGAACTTGTGGTTGTTGAGATGCAACAATGGTTTCAAGTTTACAACAGTTTAAAAGTCAGCTTGTTTTATTAAGATTTTGCTATCAAATGGGTAATGAAAGATGCTCCTTAACTCCCGAACAGCTGCTCTTAGAAAAAAAAAAGAAAGTAGAAGATGAAACGATAACCAAGAATCTTCATCAGCCTTATGTGACACTGCCTTTCCTATCACTGCTAACAGACTGCTGGATCATATTCAACATCAGATTCACTGACTCACCTAATATCTTGCCGAGCCTATGACATTCTCAGATTTCCGTTCAGAGTGTACTCAACATGTCCTCGAGGTGTTCCCTCGTCTGTTCCAGACCCTCATTGTTACATTTGATGCAATGTTGAATTATGTCAAGTCATGTTCAGCCTGAGGGACACCTGTGCAGGAAGAGGGTGACATTTTACAAAATGATGAAAGTCATCTGCACATAGGGAGTGATCTTCGTACATAAGAGTTATTTCGTCTGTAAGTGATTTTTGCCTCCTTGGAAAAATTACTTTGATAGCTTGAGAAGGCAATTATTCTCACATCTCAGATTAGTCAGTGTCAGATTAGTTTCATACAGGAGTACATCTCACCACCTATAATACAGATTTCTGGGAGATATGTAATTTCTTTTTAACTTTAAATTTTCAGTGGAAACATGACATAAAAATTGATAAGTATTTGGACAGTTAGAGATGGAAGTTTGTCATTTTAGCCAAAACGACAGTCCTACCGTGAAGTCATTAAAAGCAGCCTTGATAAAGAAGGGGTAGTGGGTGCCTTATTTCTAGACCTGAGAAAGGCTTTTGATACAGTTAATCATTCAGTGCTTCTTTCAAAGCTATCAACATTTAAACTTTCAGTTGATGTTTTAAATTGAATCCAGTCCTATTTACTTGCCTGCTCTCAGTGTGTGCGGATTAATGACAAAGCATCGTCTTTAAAAGCCTGTGCTTTGGGAGTGCCGCAGGGTTCCCTCTTAGGACTGTTGTTGTTTAGTGCATACATTAATGACCTTCCATCTGTGTGTGATGGAGTGGGCACCCTGATGTATGCAGACGATACGGTCCTGTATACCAGTGGGAAAGATCCCCAACAAGTGGCCGCTAAGTTGTCATTGGCAATGGAAAACATTACACAGTGGCTTCAGTCTTCTCATCTCACTCTTTATACTGATAAAACACCATGTATTTTTTAAACAAGCGGAGAAATATGGTTTCACCAAATATTTATGTCAATGGACAAATGATAAAGAATGTTAATGAGTTCAAATACCTGGGTGTGATATTTGATCCCACTCTCACATTCAAAAGCCATATTAAAAAAAATAGTCACATATTGAAAGATAACTTACTAAATTTTAGAAGTATCAGGAACTCATTAACAGTTGAAGCCTCTAAAACTTATTTCAGTGCCATGATTTTATCTTATTATCATTATTGTATATCGTGTTGGTCTCAGGCAAGTAAATCTGTCTTAAAACCCATCAGGTCCCTCCACAAACAGCCCTGAAAATCTTAGATAGAAAATCACGTCAGTATCATCACTGTGCTATACTTAACAAATATAAAATATTCAGCTTCGATAATTTAATGTTGTACTCAGATGTCAGTTTAGTGTATAAAATAATTCATAATACTGCTCCTCCCCCATTGAAAACTCCACTCTGAACACACTGTCAGAGCCTCAAGGTCTGTCTCAAGTGGAGATTGTAATATCCCGAAGCAGCTCTGCCTTTGCACAATCTGCTTTCTACTTTAAAGCCATCAAATCATGGAACAATCTTTCAACCTATACCTGAAACTTTGCACAGACTTCAATGTTTTTTCTTCTGCAGTCAAAAAGTGGATTTTAACTAATCAGACTTTAATCTTATATCTAAACTGTTTTACAATTGTTTTACAACGTATCTTCTTATTTCCCTCTGTTATGTAATATGTTTTGTACATGAGTGTGTGAGTGATGTGTGATATGTGGGTGGATGTGTGTATGTACATGTGTATATATGATTGATTTGTTTTGTATTTGACGCTCTTACCTTTTATTATCCATATACCTGCCCAGGGACTACGGATGGAAGGTAGCTAGTAAGCTAAATCTGGTAGAAAGCATCTTTTCTCATCTCTGAGACTAATGTCATTTTGTACATTGTCCCTGACACAAATAAACTTAATAAAAAATAAATAAAAGAAAACTGAAGAGATGCCAGTTTTGGACAGTTAGTCGGTTCACAGACTTTGACGCTGACATGTTATTTGGTGCAGAAGGCATTCTTGTTATAAATCCCAGCAACGCTGTCTTCTGATGTTATATGAATGTGCAAAAGTTAGCAACTTTATTGAGTTGATCATGAAGCCATCCTCATGACTGAAGCTCTCCCAGTGGCTGCAAAACAACCCCAACTCATCTCCCCCCCAAGCCATGTTTGGCACTGGGTTTGACATATGTCTGCTTAATTGTTGCGTTTGGCTCAAACGTTGTACTTGACATTGAGCCCAAACACCAACACTTTGGTCTCATCTGCCCGTAGGACATCTTTTGCAGCTTGTTCAGAGAGAGTTAAAACCCTCAGCCATGTCCTCATGAGACAGAATCTTTTAGCTGGCAATCCAAACAAACTGTGCAAAACAAACCACACTTATTCTGCTTCTAATTGTCATGGACTTCAACATATTACAAGTTCATTGAGCGCTAGGGTCTTAGATGTAGAATTTGGACATATCTTTGTATTTCTCAGAGTGTTGTGTGGTTGGATATTGGGGAAAAGCTGCTGGCTTGTCTACCCCTGGAAAGAATAGCTTCTGTTTTGAATGATTTCCACTTTTGAATCACCTTTCTCACAGTAGAATGTTCAATTCTAAACTAGTTTTTTTTTTTTGTTAATGAGCCTTTCCAGATCATTATGCAGCAACAACAGTTTCTCTGAAACCATTGGTTGTGTCTTTCCCTCTCTGCATTGTTTTAACACATGCCTGAATGCGCCAAACCAGCAAACTGCTGAAACATCTGCTTTTATAAATGTCTGCACACCTGCCGATGATCAGTTCAGCAAGCACTGAGGATTAGCAGCACCTGTAAAGCTTTGTTTTGCTCACATTTGTTTTTCTTCTTTTTAGCGTCTTTATTGTAAAATAATTAACACAGTGAGTTCATCTAGGCTAAGGTTTTTTTTCCCTGATAATATAATGATTTTTATTATGTTTTACACAAACATGCACACACCAAACTATTATAACCCTAACCTATAACTTTATCCTAAAACGACTTTATAGCCACGGGTCCAGCCATCTTTGAGCGTAGACCAGCTGTCATCCAGGGAACTGTTAGTTTCCTTCCAAAACAGTTGTTAAAGGTATAAGTAAGTGAATATCATGTATCATAATGATGATGCAATTATCTTTTATATGGTCACGTGTCGAGGAATGTGTCAGCATCACATCTATCACTCACCAATGAGATCATCAATAAAATTATGCCTCGAGCCAGTGGTAGTTGACATTGAGCTGCTGTGTGAAACTTGATTTTGTCAGCGAGTGCGAACTGCTCTGTTCAGAGGGACAGAGAGAGAGACGAATGAATCAGCAGTCGCGGCTGCCAAAATGACTGGCAAAGTCACTCACTAATGCTCCAACAGCAGCTGAAGCTTGACATTCATCCCTCATCGGACGTGTGTGTGTGTGTGTGTGTGTGTGTGTGTGTGTGTGTGTGTGTGTGTGTGTGTGTGTGTGTGTGTGTGTGTGTGTGTGTGTGTGTGTGTGTGTGTGTGTGTGTCTCTGAGTGAGAGAGGGAGACAGAGAGACATCAGCCATGGGGAAAAGTTAACCAACAGAACTTCAACTACTCAGAAAAGTCTAAATGTGCCTTTGCTCTGTGTCTCCACAATCCGGCGCAAGGACAAGCAGATGTGGTTTTTCATTTGCTTCATAACAACGTGGAAAACCTTTCAAGTCGAACACAGGCTGTTTTGGAAAGATACAAAGCCTGCTCCAACAATTCGAGACAGCCTGTGAAATGTAAATAAATAAAAATGCAATGCTCTGCAAATCCAATAAACTTATAATTTATTCCGAATAGGATGCATAAAAACATATCAAGCGTTGAAAGTGAGACCTTTTGCCATTTCTTGAAAAAAATTATTTAATGGCAGCAACATGTCTAAAGTTGGGGCAGCTGATTTCCTTTAGTATCAACATTTGATATGTTTCATTTGGTCTATTGTGAATAAAAAGTGATCACATTTTTTTAAATATAGAGTATACATTACATCTCTTTGTTATTGTGCCACAATCTTATCAAAAATGCTTATCTTCTACTCATCCATCTCTGATTTATTGTTGTGATTTATTTATTGCAGTTTGATATCAGCACTGGTGAAATACTGCACAGTCAGAGGAATGACAGCAGCAGACCTGTTGGTCCGCCTGCACGTTTAATCATCTCCGACAGGTTTGTGATGAGAGGCGGCATCAGCTGAGGCGCATATTTCCCTGACAAACACATCTCTGCCTCTCTCCTCCTTCTCACTTTACCTAATATTTACGCTATTTTGTTTCATATGGTGTATTTAATGTAAATGCCAGCTCTGGATTCTGTTGAATGATGTCTTTTCATTGCATTTTTTTTTTTCTTTTTTGAAAAAAGATCATTTAGTGAGTGCAAATCAGGGCTGTGGCAAACAAGTGCAAGATCATAGCAGGCTAAACCACAAGCGATGGTAGCAACAATCCGGCTTGATTTTCAGAATTTGGTTCACTTGTATTCCTCACCTGTCTTGCCAGTTTGAGTTTTCAGAAGCATAGATCAGGCCACGAGCTGCGGATGTTTCCTTTTCCCAGCCAGCAGTGTGTAAAGCAATCCCATCTGCTGCCCTGCCTGCTCCATTTTATTCATCGTGCACATTTCTGCCCTTCTAATTTGGATTCATTTTGGTGTGTATTGATTCTCGGAGAGTGGGAGCTGCTGGTTAGCAGTTGCATATAATTTGGGTGGGAAGAACGTGTAAAACACTTTCACACCTGGGTTTAAAGTGGATCTTTCTCAGCAGCTGCAGGGATTAAAGTTTGAGCTGGCCCAAATTTATTGGCCACCCTGATGTCAGCATTTAATATTAAATTAGATCTGGCAGACAAATTAGGAGGTCTAGATAGTGAAAATACTGAATCTGAATCTATTGAATCTGCCCTTGTTCAACAGTGAAACAAAACAAGTTAAGTTTCAGGTTGCTGCAAGGCTGGATTTCCCAAGGTGGAGATTCACATCCCTCTTGGGAGCATTATTGCAACCATGATAGGAATAATCACCACTGTGCCTTCTACATTGAAGGACATGACTTCAGTTTTGTGAGCATTGATGTATAGGAAAATTGAAGTGCTGCATCTCCAACCGAGTGAAGTAGGATGTCCGGACTGTCCATGTCCATCAGCGTAGTCTGCATCAGTGATTTTCTGTTGTGAAATATGATGACTCTCGGCTTCTTCCGAGTTGAATCCAAGTTCTTTGTTTTCATCCACTGAAATTTTTAAAGCTTAGTCAGGACATGTGATAACAAATGGGCAGGTGTTTCTCCTGCCCTTTGGACACTGGTATCAAAGAATTTGGTATCTCCGTCAGGATTGTGGACCACGGAATGGGTGTTCTTGTACGCAGGGCCGCCGCAAGGGGTGTGCGAACCGTGCGACCGCACGGGGCCTCGCGCCCCAAGGGGCCTCGCGCTATGGGCCGTTTTTTTTTTTTTTTCAAAAAAATTTTTTTTTTCAAATTTTCAACAGTCACGTTCCATTACAGACCTAAATGTGTACTAGTCTGTGCATATCAATAAATATATGTGCAATGATGCGCGTGTCTGTTGTTCAATACAACTGCATCAGACCAAGCGCAGACACAAGCTGCTCTGATCCAGACGGTGGAGTTGGAACAAACTGTCACACAATGTCGAGAGAACGAGACAGATTCAGGAAATTTCCATCAGGGGATGAAAAAAGAAAAAAACTAAAGAAAATGGAAGAGTTTAATGCCTCTCTGAAAGGCTCATTTGATAAATTTGTTACAAAAATCACCGATCAACCGGGTCTGAAGCAGCCGTGGGGCCCCGTGTCGAGGCAAGCCAAATGATGATGAGGCAGTGGAAGGTATCCAGTATTTTGCTAATTGGAGAGTTAAAATTGCGCATATAGACACCCGATCCGACCCGAAAAACCCAAAACATTTCGCGGAGGGGCCCCCAGCCATTTCGCACAGGGCCTCGCAAATCTCCCAGGCAGCTCTGCTTCTCCGGCATCTTAATTTTTTCTTTTTCCGGAGATAGCATAAGAAGAAGGAATGTCAGTCCGTCTCACTGTGGATGGAGTTGAGGGCTTTGGACAAATCTACAAAGAAAATCCTTTGATTATGTCTTTGACACATTGATCTGACCTATTGTCAACTCGCTGTCATTGAAACCACTTTAATGTTGATGGAAAAGTGGTTCAAACTCTGGATGCGCACCTTTGAATATAAGTCAGTTGCTTTTAAAAATATACATATATATTTTTTTTTTTCTGACTTGATGCTCTAAACTTATTCAACTGGCATTAGTCAACATATTCTGTTGACAGTTTTCCAGGCATTATGTTAACTTTCTTTATATAATTTGTAATAAACAATCTATTTTGTAATCCAAGATGTCACTAGATAATCAAACCTTGTTTACATATTCCATGTGTTTGTGTAAATGATTGAGCATCTTATATTTAAATGATCACTCCTCAAAGAAATGTTGACCATGAAACTAAATAAGCATTTTCATTGAGCTTCTGGTATTTATCAGTGTCTAGTACCAGCCGTACTCGATATTACCTGTTCCTCAAAGGGTAAGTAGTGACTAATTACCCACATTATCTCTCCGGCTCATTAGCTTCTGATGACTGTTGACACTGCTAGAGTACTTTTTAAACAATAATAGAGATGATACCGTCGAAATGCCACTCACGCTTTGAAGTAACTGCACAATTAATGATATACAGAACATTATTTCAAGACTCATTATGCTCATTAACATCAATCTCTTAAAAGACACAAATACACACTCTGAACTCTAAAAACTGTATTTATACAATTGTAATAACTGTATTATAAGAGTCACGAGGCTAAGAAATCTGATACGGTTTGAGGCAGCTCAGGTGAGAGGAAAGGTAACGACTTCACCATCAATGACTACGTTTACATGCAGTCAAAATTCGGGTTATTATCAGTGCTTAATTTGTCCATGAAGAGGTCCCGGAACATCGAGGGGGTACCGGGGGGGGGGGTTCCGGGGGGGGGACCGCCCCCCCCCCCGCGAAATTTTTTGAGCATAATGCATTTAAATGCATCAATCTGGTGCACTTTGGAAAGCTAAATAACAATAATAGGGTGTCTGCTGCCTTAACTTACCTTGGAAACATATCCTCTCCGGAGCTTCTCTACCCGGCTAAACTAATATTAATAACTAATATTCTCCGCTCCTCTGTTTGTGTGTGAGCACAGCGCGTGCACAGCCTTCACCGCTGATTGGCTGTTTCCCGTGCCTGTCTCTGTGTGTAACCAATCAGATGGTGCTGTGGCCGGGACATTGCTGGACACAGTGCAGTGACGGCAGGCAGAGAGATGCGGCTGCATCAGCCCCAAAATAACGCCGTTTTAAATTGTACAAACACAATATTGGTATCGTTGGAAAGGGAAAAATGTCCTCTTAATTTTGGGGGGGCTGAGATCAAATTTGGGGGGGCTTCAGCCCGTTTTTTTATTTGTAGTGAGAACATAATCCACAGCAACCGACACAAATCCATTCATGTGTGTCCGCGGCGCAAGGAGCACATTGATTGTGCTGCAGCTGCCCTCATCGCCGCTTGCTGATTCGTTTTGAAGAATCATGCAACTCTTCCTTCTTTTTGAAAAAGGCAGTAAATTCAACTGTCTTTTTGACATGTTTGCGTTGCTCACTGCTTGCTCCCCGGATCCAGCAAATTTCCAAAGTTTTTTTGGTCGGGGGCGTGGTTTGCTGGCCCATCTTTTCATTGCATCAACAAATCTCCGACTCTTTCAAATTACGTTAAATCTTTATAAACTGAAATGAAATGCTTGGGATTTGTTCTGTAAATGAATTTATGCATATTATTATTTTTTATACATTAAAAAAAAACTTTTTTATATCATTATTGTTTTATATATATACGAGAGGTGCCGGATCTGCCCAAATAAGTCCCGGAACGCAGGGAGGCCAAAATCGAGAGGTGCCGGATCTTGTTCCGGCAGGATCCGGCACAAATTAACCCCTGGTTATTACTAATATTCCGGTTACTGAAACATTTGAAATATTCCGTTTACATACGTGAGAAAACAGGGTTATCCCTGTATACATGGTAATTAATCATTTGGGATATCTCGACCAAAACAGCGACGCACGGAGAACGTCATGATGCAATTCCCGTCATTTCCGCTTCTTCTTCCTGTATCCAAATTCAAAACAACAATAACAGCAGCACGGCGGATAATCAACAGCCAAGTAGAAGTCTTTTTCAGCGTCTTCCAGCGGTGCTTGATCTGGTCTGGCGTTCATACAAATCCTGCTTTGCGCAACTTTTCGCTCACCTTTTTGTAAATCTTGCTATCCCGGTACTTTCTACCGCCTAGAAATGCCAAAATGTTCATATTGTAGCGACCCTGATATGGGAGAGTTATGAAGTGGGGGAGATCAGCCTGAATGGTATTAGCCCGGGAAGTGCGAGTTCTGGTCTGCTTGTGCTCTTTGTTTTTGGCTGTAACCCTGTTCAATACCTTCCTGGCAAACTGGCAAATGGAAGCGACGAGCCGTCTTCGCCCGGTCTGTAAATCGTTACAATATCTTTCATTATGTAGCAGGACAGTCCTCGGTCCTGTGACGTCACTCCTAGTGGGCAGTGACGGTATAAAAGGGGGGTTTCAATACCTGTCTTTCTCTTGCTCCCGGGGGCCGGGCTTCGTTGCCACTTGACGTCCATCATTTCCGCCCCTGGGTGTGGAGGCTCGTTTGGGTGATTGCTGCATGCTGCTTCTTCACGCCGCCGGTGACATGGAAGTGTCCAAGCACATGTCACCCTGTGTTGAATGCTGATGCTGCTCGACGCTTGTACCGTTCTGTACGCCGTTCACTGCTTACGGCCGGTAAGTGAGCTTTCTCCCCCCCCGCATCATCCTTTTTGGTGTTGTACACGCAGCAACCTGTGTTTGTTTACAGGTTGCGCACATGCTGCGCTGACCCCTCTTTCCATGCCGTAATGGCCAGGAATGCCTGATTGGTAGGTGTTCAGTGACAATGGCTTTCTCTGCCAGCCACTTGTAGTTTCTTATGTTGTGTTTATTTATTATTGTAGGTTAAAGATGTCCATGTAGCCACCGCTAAACCCCTGCTGCTTTGCCTTGCTGGAGCACCGTGACGTTCAGACGCCGTTTTGCTACTGCATGACTGTTTGCGTCTGCTGCTTGCTGGAGCTCCGTGACGTTCAGACGTCGTTTTTACTACTGAATGACAGCCTGCTTCTGCTGCTTGCTCGAGCTAGCCATCGCTACCACGGCTCACCCGGCCCGTGTTCGCTCTGCCTGGCTTGACTGCTGGCTGGCTGGGCATATTGCTGCTCCGCACGCTGTTGCTTGCTGTTCAGCCAAGTTTTATTGTGTCTGTGTGTGCGCGTGTGTGTGTATGTGGTGTGTATGTGTGAGAGAACAGTGTGGGACTTGGTTTATTAGTTGTTGTTTTGTGTGTTTGTTGGTTCTGTTTATTTGTATTTTCTTTCATTCAGGAATTTATAGTTTGTTTAGTTTAAGTTATTTAGGTCTTTTGAGGTATTTGTGATTTTGTATATTTTGAGTGGCCAGCAAGTGATTGTTGAGCCTAATTACGTTTAATTTAAGTTTATTAATTTCTTTTTGTGTTAATTTGTTCCCTAACTGTCCTCTGGTTTCCCCCCTCTCAGGTGCTGAGCTGACTGTGGTGGATTGGTGTCCGGTGGTGGTGCCCCTGCCTTTTGTTGTGTGCTGTGTTTAAGTTTTTCACCTTATTTCTTTTATTGCACGTGTGGTGTTTTAAGTATCCCCTCTTAGTTGACCCATCCACACCAGAAAGTCTCAGCCCTGATTGGCCCCCCTTTTTAAAATCCCTCCCCTAGTGAATGACTTCTTTTAATTGATCATTTTTACAGAAACAATTGAATAATAAAGCAAACCTATATTTTGTAAAATTGAACGACTGTCTCTGCCTCACTTTGTTATGGACCTGAGTGCCTTTTTCTCCTGAACTAGTGTACTTTAATTTCCCTGGGTGAAACTCCCAGGGTGGCGTTGTCTGGCAAGAGTAAAAATCCTTAACATATAACTCTAACCAAAACTACCTCTTCGTGCCGCCACAATCACATTTATGAAGTGATTAGTCTCCACCTCACTCCAAATTTTTAGCTTCGTCTTGCGTTTCTCCATGTTTATAAGAACTTCCTGGACTCAAAAGACCAAGATTCCTTGCGAAAAGAACATGCGCAGAAAACAAATTCATGTTCCTTTTAATGGGGATATCCCGTTAGGCGTTTACATGATCAAATATTCGGGTTAGAAAAGGAGTAACCCAGGGCTCATATTTGGGTTTTTAAAAACCGGAATATGAGCAAATCCGGTTATTCAAAGGGGTTATTGTTGTTTACATGGCCGTGCAAAACCGGGTTATTGCTAATATTCCGGTTTTAAAAAGGTTATTGACTGCATGTAAACGCAGTCTGTGAATTAAAAATCCTTCATTAAACTGTCCATATCGTTCCCTGCGTGGTCATGGCTGCGCATTTGTCTAACTGATGAACACGAACGGCAGTGATTTGTGACGATGTTCGGTTCATGCAGATGAACGGGAGAGGAAAGTGAAAACGTAGCTAACCAGGATTTTCATGTTTCATGTGCAGGTTCTTATAAGAGTAGAATTCATTAACTGCAGTATGAAAACAACATTTAAGCGTGACTAACTGAAAAGGCAAGTCTTGCAAGTTCTGGTGAGATACGTAAGACTGAAGCATGCAAGAAAACAGTTTCTGCAATTTAACTGCAAGCTAAACGAAACTAAAATAACTGCTTTAACTCCCATTATTAGGTTTTTGTTAAACAAGACCCCAATGCATATTTTTGATGGCAAAATGAAAACAAATACAATAAAAATACAATACAGCTTCAAGATATCTTTAAAAAAAAAGGAAAAGGGCTCTAGATTGAGATGGTTTAGTCAGTGAAGAGGAGGTATAGTGAACATGTTGGTGGAAGGATGCTGGAGATGTAGCAGTCAGAGAGGAGAAGAAGCAGAAGAGCAAAAAAAGAGGAGAAGGAGACTTTCTCTTCAGTCTATGAAACCATCTGTTTCATTGACAGAAGTTAGCTGAGAAGAAGAAAAAAACAGAACAGGTTTAAGCAAGAGGTGTACCTTTTAAATCCTTCCCTCTTACTTCCGTCTTTTAAATACTGACATTGAACTCCTCAAGTCATACCAGGAAATTAAATTTCAGCTAACAATGTGTTGACCTTTTACTTAAAACCCCTCACACTTCATCACGATTGCAGCTTCAACGCTTGGCTCCAACTTCCCTGAGTCATCCGACTGTTTGTAGAAGCTCCGAGTGTTTAATGTTGATCCCAGCTCCATCAATTTTCCCCCAAGATAATTTCCCTAAAACTTAGTGTCTCCCAAGAAATCCCATGAATACTAATGCTCCACGCTCTCGTCTCTTAAGCCCCCTCCCCAACACACACACACACACACACACACACACACACACACACACGCACACACGCACATACACACTGTTGGCCTTTCTGGAATATTCGTTGCCTTTGATAGGATTAGTGTTGTGAGTTTAGCGAGATAAAACGAATGAAGCACATAAAGTGCAAAGGCTGCATTTATGGGCCGGCTTTCACCACAATATAAAGGGGAAATATCAATTGAGACCAGAGGAGTGGGCTAAAGATTGATTTTAAGCTCGTCCCCAATGATGTAAATGACAGTCGGGGAAATGACATAAACCAGTCACGGAGAATGACGCTGTTACGGGGGCTATGTTAATCATTTTTAGGCCACTGTTCACATAACTTTGGCCTCTTTAAGTCTGGTTTATTTTTTCTTTTGGACACTTGTGTTATCAAATGAGGCAAAAGGCCTTTTCCACATGATATGATGAAATATGTGAAGTTGTAGGCTCTTACATTAAGGATAGGATATACTGTATG
Source organism: Cololabis saira (assembly GCF_033807715.1). Classification (NCBI taxonomy): domain Eukaryota; kingdom Metazoa; phylum Chordata; class Actinopteri; order Beloniformes; family Belonidae; genus Cololabis; species Cololabis saira. Next base: position 26,516,906 of record NC_084604.1, read on the forward strand.
TACTTTGTACTTCAGGATGCCGCAGGTTCTTTCTCTGCCTTCACTTAAAGCTCAGTCCAGAAAATGTGTTACTTACTGTATCTCAACAAACTGGAAAATCAGAGCTGTTTTCAAACTAGTTATTGATCGTATGATCGTATTGAAGAACCAAAACAACCTTGTTACCACACTGACAGAGTAAATAGAGTCATGTTAACCCAGGTTGGTTCTTTAGGGCAGTCCTCCGTTCCTCAGGAGCACTTTACACTAATGAAAAGGTGTCACGTTAGCCAAGAACATGATGGACAGAAAGAGAAAACCTCTGAAGAAATTTCTGGCACCGCTCTGTATGAGATGGGGGAAATCACCCCAACGTCAGTCTTAGAAGACGAGATGCGTCTCTGCCAGAAAAAAGGTCCAGAAATGTGATTAATGGCGCAGAACCCCAACCTCCAGGCTAAAGCTCAATCTGGGTCCTTTGTACCGCTGGCAGCGCCGCTCTCAACAATTTGCTGATGAGATCCAGATAAGTGGGCATGATGATATGTTAGTGTCACTCATAAGGTCTCTTTTTATTTAAAAAAAAAAATCGGAGTTAATAGATTAAAGGTAAATTTGATCAATTTAAATAACAATATTGTTTACCTTCACTTTGTTTGATGGCGAAACAAGTGGAGGTCTTTTTCTTTTTCAAGGTCCCGGGCAACCTAATTAGCTTCCTGGTGCTGTATCTCAGTGAAATCACAGGAAAAGTTTGGATTTGGCAGCTTTCCTGATGCACATTTCCATCTATTGCCTTTTGTATAAGATATAAAGAAATAAGCTTATTTCCATCTCTCTAAAACTTTGCAAATCAATACTGCATGCATATCATCTGCTGTCGACCCTAACAACCTGATTTTAAAATCAATATGAAAACACAACAAGGTCCGTTATTAGATGGAAACGAGTGTAAACTTTCATCGAGGGCCAAAACAGCATGAATCTTTATAACAGAATATCCTTTTGTTGTAAAATAGGAATTCATTTTGGACCTTAGGGTCTAAAGCTACTTCAAAATAAATTATTATAGAAGACTCAAAATTGTCATTCTACTTAAAAGATTGTGTTTGTAGAGTCTCTACAGATGAACAAAAAGGACAAAGAAAATATTTTTTTGATGACCAGAAATCAAGAAGTTCAGACAGTTTGTTTGATTTCTGTGCTTCTATCAAAATAATTGATGTGTTGTTGAATCTGAAATCATAGTTGGTTAGAGTAAGTTCCTGCAGAAATGAGTGACAAGATTATGTCACTTTTCTTTGAATTAGACAACAAAACTTTAAATTAGAGACTTTTATACTAAACTAAATGCAGAAGTATCAGATTTTATAACAGTGTGTGAATGAACAGGGACATACCGTAGTGATTAGTCCATCAGTGACTGATTAAATACGATTACATAAATGTATATCATTCACTTCTGTCACACAACACCTTAACCGGGACGTGAAAGCCCTTCAGTGCCATCTTATGTAGTAATCTTCCTCCCTGGTATGATGTCTACCCTATAGACAGACCTGCAGCTCCCTGGTGGACGCACGTCTGAGAGTCCAACTAGAGAGGAGATGAGCGGCCGTCATGTAAGAGGTAGAGTGGGTTGCCAAGCAACTGGAAGGTCACTGGCTACCAAAGAGTCACAAATCAATGAGGGGTCACAATGGCCCAGAGACGAGGAGCTGCTTCAGAAGGGAGGACCAGGTAAGTTTCTGTAATTACGTAGAATCACTAGTGGAGCAGGCGGGGGGGCAGAGGGGGCGGCCGCCTTGGGCCCATTGCTGCGTGGGGGCCCACGCCAAAGTGGGGAAAAAAAAGTGTGCTGAATAAAATAAGGAAAGTTGGACTATATAACAATTGCGTTCATAAGGATAACGTTGTTTAAAAAATAAAAATGAAAGAAATAGTCCCTTCTCCCCTTGTTTGTCTGCCTGTCATGCACAGGTATGTGCGCGCGCATTTTGTCTGTTTACTTTTAGCCAGTTGTCGGATCAGAGCCTTAAAGCAGGAAACTCATGCTGAGTTTCAGCAGCTGAAGTTGATTAAAAACTATCTCCGGGCTGCATGGATGAGGCCAGACTATCAAACCTCACCTTGCTCTCAATCGAGAGGGACATCGCTGTTGATAAGAGCAAAGTGATTAAAAGGTTTGCGGCGATGAAGAACCGGCTGATGGTTCGGAAATAGTGTGGATTTGAAAAAGTTTCAAAATTAAAGTTTTTTGCATTTAGATCGTTCAATGTGTACTTTTTACCCCCTTGGATGGAAATAATTTTTGTTGTGGTTTTCTGCCCACCGCTTGATGAAACCATCATTGGTAAGCTGTCATAATATTAATTATTTCTAATAACATTCTCATAATGCTGAATATATGGCCTTTCCTATATTGTTTGTTGCTGTTTGACTGCTCGGTCATTGTGTTAAATACATGTCGTCGCACATTGTAAACTGTTGTCGTGTAGGTTGAACACGTGTGTCTGAATTGTGCTACTCGGCTGTATTGAATCCGACATCACTGGATGTCATTTGATTTTTATCTCTAGTTTGATACTTATATCTTAAAGTCTGCATTAGGCGTTTAATTAGATTGGACATAATGACTGGCAAAAACCATGGTGCTGAAACCTCATTTGAATCGTTCTGACCGTGTGGCCTACGTGCTGTGCTTGTGTGTCAGAGGGCCTGATCTGTGGCAATTTTTTGTTTTAGCAATTATGTTTTAACAGGGATGTTTAAGCCACAAGGGCCCATCAAGAATGCTTCGCCCCCCCTGGGCTGGGACCGCTGCTCCGCCCCTGCGTAGAATAGTGATGGTACAGGCAGAGATCGTCAAACGGTACATAGATGAAAACACCTCTCCCCCACACACCTTCAGTTAATGAGCTTGTGGATAAAGTCAGTGGTAAAATTATTAGTATAATTGATATAATTGCTCCCACCAAGGTGAAGGTGATTGCTACTACAAAAACAAACCTCCATGGAAAAATGCTGTACGGGTCAACGTTGATAAAAGAGAGTGTCGAAAAGCTGGACGCAGGTGGCGGAAAACTAAACTACAGGTTTATTACAACATTTTTAAAGCGAGACTGAGCATATATAGTGTGGAGCTGAGTAATGCAAGGCGATCATATTTTTCTGATATCGTTGCCAAAAACCAGAATAATGCACGCACTTTGTTCACTACTGTTGACAGGCTAACAAATCCCCCTGAGTCAGTGGACCCTGAACTTCTATCCAACTGTGCCTGCAATGAGATTCAGAAATCAGACAGTCAGTCAGTGCTCCAATGCAAGACACAGGATATATGCTGCCTTTGTGTCCACTTAGAGAAACCATTACTTAATTTTGTCCAGTCACTCATAAAACCTGGATTACATCATACGTCACTTGAATTCAACCACTTGCTGCCTTGATACTCTACCAAAGGGTTTTTTTTTTTTAAGTGTTGCACATTGTATGGGTTCAGATTGTGTAAAGATTGGATATACATCTCTGCTTTCAGGTATCTTCTCTCAGTGCCTAAAAACAGCTATAGGCCCGTATCAAACTTGCTCTTTCTAAGTAAAATCATAGAAAAGGCTGTTTTTCAACAGGTGTAAAACCTTCTGACACTAAGGGCCCGATTTACTAAGATCCTGAATAAAGAGTACTAAATTGCGTGTGTACTGAAAAAGTTTGCACGTGCTGTTGTTGTGTGTTTTGCGGGTGATCAACTAAGATTGCGTGCGCAATTGATAACAGGTGCAAACAGCAGTATTTAAATGAGGTGTTGCGCGGCTTACGGTTTGCGGCGCAAACTTTGCGCCATGGAGAGTCTGGATGGAAAGCAGGATATAATCGCAAGCGCAAAATGAAATTTGACGAGTTGGAGTTAGAGATATTAGTGGAAGAGGCAAATTGTTGTGCCGTATTCAGCACCCCTGCCGTGAAAAGCACCCCCTCGTATATTCAATGATAAGTAGACCAAGAAAAAAAACAACACACTGACACTTCAATATATTTATATATACACACTCACACAAACACATACTTAGGAGTTTATATTATATATATATTTACAAATATTATGGAAGACAACACAGTAAGCAGGCTATTAATTAATGACATCAATAACCATTTACCCGATTTTTGTTCTGTGACTGTGATTGTGGGAAAGTATGACTATTGTGGAATCCATAAGTGCATTTAAACATGAATCATTAACACAAAACTGGACGCTAAACAGAACATGACACGGAATGAGAACATCATTTTTTGTCAGACGGGGGGGTGCTTTTCAGGGCAGGGGTGCTGAATACTGCACAACACCGGGGTATGACAACTGCAGAACAGGCGCACAATAAGAAACACTTTTTTTTCCATGAAAACACGTGATTTATTTATTATCACAAATAAAAAAATGAATGTGCCTCCTGTGGCAACCTTTTGCTGAATAATACTCGATTTAAAGGAGCTTGCGGCTGCTTTTTAAAAATGAGACTCTCTATCGCCACCCTCACCACGGCGGCCGTTGGGGTACTGCAGCCAACAGTGAAGCCGGCACGGGAGCGCGCACAGACCCCTCACAGCACTGAGTTGTGATAGTGACGTGTGCAAAACCTCGTCAATCATGTCAAGCGACGAAGTAAGTAACTAACAATGTTCATTTTAGTCTAACTTTATTTCCTTGACAACATTAGGATATTTATTTAGCAAAATGACGGTTGTAATGTAAGTTTACCTTTCACTGGCCAAATGGTGAGTAAAACATTTCACGAGCCAATAAGCCTTATTGTTTTGTTACTGATGAGTGAAGCTTACTTTCCTCCTCTGGTTGTATTTTACGAGCATTTAGCTTTGTGTCTGCAGCCAAATTCAGACTTTGCTAATTGCCAACATAGTTAGTACAATGCTTGCTAAAAAGCTGATGAGTAATATAATGAGGTAAGTTTGCAGTAACCTGCAAACAAGTCACCTTTTGGGTACATTCATTTTTTTTGTCAACAGGCTAGGTAGTAGAAGTGAATGAAGAGGGTTTTAGTTTTGTACGTTGTCACCTTTTTCACTTTGCAGGCTGAACTATCATGAAACAGCATCCAATGTGTGATGTCTCATTTATTGTGTCAAGTTACTGAGATAATTTGTGAAACCATTTCCATCATATGACAATATGAATGCTATCAATAGCACTGCACCATGACAACGTAAATACAAGAAAGAGAAAAATGTCAATGTTGAATCTGAATAAAAATTACATCAAATAAAGTCATAACATTCCTTTGCGGATAATACATATGTTCTTATTGTTCTTATGTTTCAGGATTTTGATTCGAGCTTCGAGCTGCCAGCTTAGCTGAGATGCAGGTTGGTTATAGCTATTATTTATAATAATCTTGTTATATGAATGAGTCTAGGAGCACACATACTTGAAATATTAATCTATCTCTGTAAATCTATTTCCTTGATCAATTTCTAGACGGCTTTACAGCATCCGAGCCAGGAGGAGAGGGATGTCCTCCTTCAGTCGGTGGTGACTCGTCTTCCAGGGGTGATGCTGGACATCCTCGAGTTCCGGCACCAGACACCAGGACCACATCATCCAGACACAGGGCAGCCTGCGTGGTGCACCTGCTTGAACTGCCGACGCATGCCAACACAGTTGGAAAACCTGTGCTGTCGGCAGGCTCCAGACCACTGTCTGAGCAGGAGTGCCCACCTGGAGCTGTACTGTCTGGATGAGGGTATGCTGCGTCTGGTGAGGATGACGTGGAACGACATCTTCGCTCTGGAGGACAGTCAAGAAGTGGGCAGTGACAATCGAGAGTTTCGGTTCGCTGCCTACCGGCAATTCACCATCTGGCAACATGGGCGTCTGGGAGGAGGCAACCGGAGACCAATACCAAGCTGCTGTGTCCTAAGAATCAGGGCTAAATTTCCCGACCCATTTGGGCAGTACACGGGATACAAGGAAGCCCCATTTAGGGTGGCTGACTAAAAGATAAAATAGTTATGTGCAATATATATTTTTTATTTTCATTATTTATTGGAAATGCACGTTGTTGAATTTTTTTTTATTATTTATTTATATGTTCATAATAAAAAAATGTGTGGAAGATAATACTGTCTTGTCTTCTCCCTTTCTTGCTTCATGTAGCTGAGGCCTTTATGGAGAGAAGAGAACAGTAGCGTTAGAACATAACAAAAATGCCTCATAATCTAATCTGGTGATTGTTATTTTCAATAACCTTGGGATATCAGATATAAATAATTGCTTGGTGCAAATAATTTTACCATTAGAAATGGAAGTTCCTGACTTGAAAATGAATTAGCAGTGTATTACAAATGGTGATAGTGAGCAGAAGATTTCAAAGAGGTATTGTTTGACCTGAGCTCCACAACAACAACAATTATTTTCAGACAGGAACATGTGCATGGAGTGCTGCTTGGGTATTGCCAAAAAGTGTATCCCTCAGGTGCTCTTCATTTGGGGAGATCCATAAAATGTGGTAGACAGAAAACTGAGGCACTTCTGAGGGTAAGGTTAATTAAAATGCTTTTATTGGTGCATGGCTAATCTATTAAAAGCGTGTCTACGCGTTTCAGCCAAACTGGCCTTCGTCAGGACAGAAGTGAAAAAAGAAAGAAAGAAGAAGAAGTTTTCACTTCTGTCCTGACGAAGGCCAGTTTGGCTGAAACAGGTAGACACGCTTTTAATAGATTAGCCATGCACCAATAAAAGCATTTTAATTAATCTTATCCTCAGAAGTGCCTCAGTTCTCTGTCTACAACAACAATTATTTGAAATGTGTGATGTAGGTGAACGACATACCTGACCTCTGCGAACTTGGGTCTGGACCAGTTCTGCTGTTGGGGGGGGGGGACAACTCCCGCAAGATTTCCAAGGCGCCTTGGGTCATCCTGTGACAGTTTGGCTCTCCTTGGGAGCCCCCCTCCATCCATACGTTTCCTCAGGATGCAACACTGCAGCTCAGGGATGTAGCTGTAGTCTTTTGCTACCTTTACCGCTTGGACACGGTAATTGCGTGACTTCTTGCTGTGGAGTCTCCTAAATCTAAAAGACAACAATATAAAGATTTACAACATGTCTCCCTCTCTCCCCTACCTTTGTTGGTAAATGGTTGTCAAACAATACTTCAACCAAATAATTTATGTACATTTTACAATTTATTACATTTTAATAAATCAGCACATTGGACAAGATATTCAGTATTATTCAGTTGTCCTGTACATCAATAAAATGTAAGACTTACGATAACTCATTATTCCGGTCAATGTAATCTGGTCGTGATTGTGGTGGTTGTAATCTAAAGCAGCGAGAAGACACCTTGCTTCATAAACCGGAGGAGAGAAGGCAAACCTGTGTGTGAGTGGAGTGGGAGGAGACAACAGAAGTAATATAAGTTCAACCAAATAAATTCTTCCATCCTCTTGGGCATAAGGCTCGCTTGTCACATGTCTTTTCATTTGTATGGGACCAGGATAAATCAATAATTTCAAATCAGTAATTATAATAAAGACTGAATAAATCATCACAAAATCAAATTACCTTTTTCCAGCATACATCAAGATGCAGTTCTGGAAACTCTCCAGTTCTGAAGTTGACCTGTAATGTAAAACAAAGCTAAAACTTTAGAAGATTATTGTTATAATTCCATCTTTTTATGATTTGTAATGTGTCAGGTTTCATTCTGATACTATAGCTGTTCTGCTAATATAAAAAATCTTATTAATTTACTGTTGTATTGGAACCATTTACATCCAGTTCTATTCTGTAATCAAAAAACCAAAATATAAACATGAATGTGCAATAAAGTAGACATTGGAGATGAAAAGATGTGGAGATTTGTTGAATTTTTCAACTCACACACTGTTGAGCAAGTTGTTCGCTCGTTCCTCATCCAGTATAATAGCATCCACTGCAAGATCCATGGATTTGAAACTACAGACAACACATGTATGTTCATAAAGATTATTACTGGTATCGTTACTACAAAGCAAAAATGGAGCAAAATCCATCTCCCCTAAACTCACTCAACGAATACCACAAACCTGCCCTGGATTATAAATAAAATAAATAAATAAATAAATAAATAAATAAATGTACTATAACATTTGTCATGAACACATTTACCTTTCTTCCAAAGGATCCAAAGCTTGGTCCTCACTCATTGCCTCCCTGTCAAGACAATGTCAAGAATGTAATCAGTGATGTTTGTGTAGTTGTCAAGTGTGGCTAAATACATGATTACTATGTGTAATGTAATATCAGCACTTTATGCTGTTTTAGTCATTTTTTTTCAATGTTTGTCTAACTAAAAACATACTCTCATACCCTCAGACACAGGTTCAATTGGAGATAACCGATGACAGAGTTTAGCAGCTTTTCCCTTGCTGGGTGTTGAGACTTTCCTCTCCATACTTCCCAGAGTAGCTGCTTCAGGGGGGTCCTTCTTCTTATACCTTAAAAAAAAACAACATTTTACACTCTTAGTCAGACCGCATATGTAAACAAGCTGGCTGTAACTAATGCTGCGTTCCATTTGTCCTCGGAAGTCAGAATTTCCCAGTTCCCAGTCGGAATTTTCAACTGGAACGCCCCTCGAAGTGGGATTTCCTACTGGGAAAGTGGGAGAGTCTTCACCACCCCCGAGTTACCATTCCAAGATGGCTGCCATTCCCAGTTCCCAGTTCCGATCTCCGAAGTAAATGGAACGCGGCATTAGCTACCTTTGTGTCTTTCATTTTCGGTCAGAACAAACATGGCTAAATACTTTTGCCTGCAAAAACAAAAACTATAATGATGATGATGATGAACCGAGTCTTGTGCAATACAAAATACGGAGAAAGACCGGAGAATGAATAGTGAATGAACGGAGCGATGAATAAATGAATGTATGGAAACTGAGCTTTTTGCCATTACGGTTGATATAGTGTGAGAGGCTTGGGGTTGATATGTGTAAGCGGCTAATGTTACTACACAACAACAAACAAGTATGCTCCACAGCTGTGGACTAAGTTACTTCTTTGCGGCTAACGCTACTTAGCACGTTAGGCCACTCCGACTCCTTGGTAATCTCATGTGATTTTCAAATCAAGCTCTAAATATGACTTACAATGTTATCTTACCTGGTCAGTAGGAAATGAGCCATGTCAGCATCTGTTTTCAGTCCCAGTTCAAGTTGAAGCTGCCTCCATGACTCAAACGCATATCCAATGTTTACTCGTTTGCTTATCCGTGTTAACTCGTAATTTCTTTTCGACTCGCGACTTGTCTCTGATAAAGGCTTCGTTTTCTTCTTGGTAGCACTTTTTAGTGGGCTTTGAGTGGCGCTGGGTCGTTTGCCGGCTGTGGAAGAATCCATGTCTACCCAAACAGAAGTTTGGATCCACCGCGCTCGTCTTCTTCCTGAATCTAAGCCCAGCGCCGTCGAGAACGCGCATACAGCATCATGTCACGTCACATCCGCAGCCCAGCGCGGGAAAATCGGGACCGACTTGCAGCACATTTTGAAAAAAAAAAAAACAGCCCCAAGCTCCTTTAACATTCAAATAAAATATTTCTCCTTTTGCATGTGGAGATTAGCACCTTCCTTTCGAACGTATTAAATACAGACGCAATCACAATCCCCGCAATTACTTTCAGGCTTGGTAAATCTCATTGCGCGTGGTAAATGGACCAATTTGCATCTTCCCCTCCCAGTATTTAGCGATTTCTGGCGGGTACGCCCCATATTGATTATTCATCAGGGCAAAAGTACTAAATGAATTGCGTGTGCTATTTTGCGCATTTGAGAGACGCAGTCCTCTTTGCACGCTGTTAGTAGATCAGCTGGCACTTTGGTTTGCGGGTGCTGTCAAGTTTGCACACGTTTTTACACACGCAAACCTTTAGTAAATCAGGCCCTAAGTGACTGTTTTGATGATTTCCAGTGTGATTTTCTGGCCACACTGCAGCACTCAGAACAGCTCCAGTAAAGGTCCTTAATGACATCCGCCCCAATATGGATAGTAGGAACATTTCAGTCTTGGTCTTACTGGTGCTGCCGTGGGCACAGTTGACCATAACCTCTTGATAGACCAGTTAACAAACTGGGTGGGACTTTCTGGCAAGGCACTTACCTGGTTGGAGTCTTTTCTAAAAGACAGACTATTTTGTCTCTTTAGGTAACTAATCAGAGCTAACAAAAACAACACGTGGAGTTCCCCAAGGTTCAATTCTCGTGCCTCTGTTGTTTAACATCTACATGCTCCCACTTGCTCAAATTATGATTAAAAAACCTAAATGTGTTACCATAACTACGCAGAGGACACACAAATCTATATAACCATCTCACAAGGAGACTATAATTCAATTCAAACATTGAACTAATTAAAAAGTGGATGTGCAGTGGTTCTGGACTAAGAGCTGAATTTTAACAGCCACATTAAGACAGTAGTGAAGTCAGTCTATTATCACCAAAAGAACATATCAAGGATTAAAGAACTGATGTCTCAGCAGGACTTGATCATACTTTTATCTTCAGTAGACTGGACTACTTTAACGCTGTTCTCACAGGTCTCCCTGAAAAAGTCCATTAAACAGCTGCAGTTAGTTCAGAATTCTGCTGTCTGAGTTTTCATTATGACCAAAATTCTTCAGTTATTAAAACTTCATACTGGTTTCCTGTCTGTCACAATATAGATTTAAAATCATTCTGTTGGTTTATAAATCTCTGAATGGTCTCGGGCAAAAAAACATCTCCATTATGAACCAACCAGAACCCTCAGGTCCTCAGGATCACACCTACTTTCTGTACCCAGAGTTGGACCAAACACGGTGAAACAGCATTAAGCTTTTATGCTCCTCAACTGTGGAAAAATATTGTCTCTGTCTGACTTTCATTTCTGCTTTTAAACTCTTTCACTTTTTAATGCAATTTTTAAGATCTTTTTGTATAAAGCACTTTGGTCTTGTACATGATATCTCCTATACAAATAAACTTGCCTTGCCTTGCCTAGAATTCTACTTTTGAACACAACCTAATATTTTGAATTATTATTTTAACCCAGTCCCGCCTTGCAGGTCGACACAAAACTAACATGCTGGCAAATAACAGTAAATTTACATTAAACCACTTTTTTGTACTGTAATCCAAAGTTCATGTATGTTGTTAAACTAAAAAACAAAGGATGCGCTGTAAAAATGCATCTGCTTGTTTTTCTAGGTTATTTGCAGCGGTGAAAGTAAGTGTTTACGGGGCACTTACAACAACAGTATTTCTGATAACTTCTAATTCATTCATTTGGGTGCATCATCACCTTTAATTACAGCAAGTTAAATGAGGGCTTGCTTTCGTGTTGTGCTTCGACAAAGGAGTTGCGACTATCTTGCTTATTTGTACGCATATCCAAAGAAAAAGTGTAAAAAATCTGTTAAACTTCTGAGAGACTTGTGTTCAAGTTAAAATGGCTTAAATATTAGAACTGAGGGACTGAAGGTAAAAATTTTTAGTGAGTGCATCATCGACTCACAGTTAGGAGAAATGCTGCTGCCTGCATTAGAAAGTCAAATTCCAGTCTAATTCGCAAGCTTGCATCTCTGTGTGCAGCTGAAACTGCAGAGAGCTTCATGATGAACCATGATTCACTCCAGTGTCGTGTTTGGCAACACGCCACATTAATCGCCAAGGTAATGGGAAGACAGGCCTATTGACCAACAGTCCAATAGGACATGAGGGAAGGACATACAAATCAAAGCTGTCCTGCCTCATATTGACCAGACTGTCCACAGGAAGCAAGATTTATCAGCCAGGTGATGGGTGGAATGAGGTGAGGGAGGAGCACAGTCGGACACAAGGATTGCAGTCAAAATCCTGTCAGAACTTTTTACAGCAGCTGGAGGTTGTACAGAGATAATAGAAACTAAGGGCCAAATCCACAAAAGGATTGCGCGGCTTTTGCGGCCGCTAAACCGGTGCAAATGAGACAAAAAGAGAGCGTCTAATTCACAAAGCACCCGCAAAGGGCGAATTGCTCCACAAACTGCGCTGCCAAGCAAATAGTGGCATTGTGCGCCTGTGCCATTTGCATGCATGCAAATTAGGTAATATTCATAAATTCGGCTCAAAATTGCCCCCTTTCTATGCAAATAAGCCTCATTGCAAAAAGCGCCTAATTCAGAAAGGCCAGCGCTATTTGCCACACGCAAAAATAGTGGAGCAAATACCGTCTTTCAAGCGTGTATTAACTGTGCGCAAAATCACTCTTCACTCCCCCTGCAGCTCTTTTTCTCTCTCTCTTCAATGTGATTCAAGCCTGTGTGATACTGAATGATATTAAGGGCGAAATCTACATTCAGACATGACTGTAGACAATCAGATCAAGTGGGGTTGTGGACTTATCGGATTTAAAAATAAAAGTAACAGGACGGAGTTCAGGATTCATCCATACATAATTGGGGCTGCTTTATTACAAACAATTCCACCATATAAACATATAAATCTAGAATGTGTGTGTTTAACAGCTGCCCTGTAGGTGTGTGTAGCAAAACACAGAACATGAATTACCGTCAGATCCTGATCTGGGACCTCATCTATAAAGCTTGCTTGCGCACAAAAGGGGCCTGAAAGATGCGGCGACGCGCACTGTACGGTGCGCGTTGCTCTGCGTCGATTTAACGCGGAACCATAAATCAGCCTTGAACAGCACTGAGGGAGGAGGGAGGAGGGGGAGCGGGGCTCTTCGCACGTAAATCCACAAAGATCAGATTGCGCCCGCAAATAGCGCTGTGAATTGCGCTGCATTTGCGCCCGCAATTTGCCCCGCTTTAAGGTCCTATTCACAAAAGATTTTGCTCTAATGATATACCGGCGCAAACACGCCCATAAATCTCTGCACCTGAGTGCAATTTGCCCTTTTCTGAGTAGGTGAGCGGAGCTGTTTCCAGTGTTCTCCGTAATTCAGCACACAGATTGGTCCCTAATGAAAACTTCAGAGAGCACAATAGACTCAACTTTCACGTATTTGTACTTCTCTAGTATTTCGCATGTAGCTAGATAGATAGATAGAACTTTATTCATCCCCAAAGGGAAATTCAATCGTCCAGCAGCTCATCAAAACATAAACATAAAAATCAACCACATTTCCATTCAGACAATAAAAGCACATTCATAATATTAAAATAAACATATAAGGTTTAAAAAAAAGAGTGCACTGGCCACCATCGTGTGGTAGAACATAGCCACCATCTCCACACACACATAAAGACCTCAGTTGTATGACATAAGCTAATGAAATTTCAAATGTTAAGAGGCTGTGCGCATTTACGCACAAGGCACAGCACCAGTAACTTCATTAACAATGGATCGGGATCAGATCAGGATCTAATGGTAATTCATGTTCTTTTTGTTTTGCTACACACACCTACAGGTCAGCTGTTAAACACACACATTCTAGATTTATATGTTTATATGGTGGAATTGTTTGTAATAAAGCAGCCCCTTATGTATGGATGAATCCTGAACTCCGTCCTGTTATTTTTATTTTTAAATCCGAGATAAGTCCACAACCCCACTTGATCTGACTGTGTACAGTCATGTCTGACTGTAGATTTCACCCTTAATATCATTCAGTATCACACAGGCTTGAATGACATTGGAGAGAGAGAGAGAAACAGAGACAGACGGGGAGTGAGGAGTTTGGGCGCAGTTTAATACACGCTTCTGAAACACGGTATTTGCTCCACTATTTTTGCGTGTGGCAAATAGCGCTGGCCTTTCTGAATTAGGCGCTTTTTGCAATGAGGCTTATTTGCATAGAAAGGGGGCGATTTTGCGCCGAATGTATGAATATTACCTAATTTGCATGCATGCAAATGGCACCGGCGCAGACTGCCACTATTTGCTTGGCAGCACAGTTTGTGGAGCAATTCGCCCTTTGCGGGTGCTTTAATTAGACGCTCTCTTTTTGTCTCATTTGCACCGGTTTAGCGGCCGCAAAAGCCGCGCAATCCTTTTGTCAGGATTTATCACATATCACAACATATATCAGACTTATAATAAAAATAGCGCTGATCGTGTCCCTCTGTGTTTGAAGCGTCAGTCAGGACTCTGCTGGTGCTGCTGCACCTGCGGTGACACGCCGGGAACCTCCTCCACTGCTTTAGGACAAAACAAATGAGGGGCTTCCTAGAGCGTTTAGGGGCTCCACGGAGCCCCTCATTTCTTCCCTAAAGGGACACAGATTTTTTTATATATATAATGAGTTTTACGCGCGTGAAACCTTTACGTGCGGGTGTAAGCCTAAATTATGGTTCCGCGTCACCAACGCAGAGCCTACGGCGTAGGGTACACGGCGACGCGCACCTACGCCGTAGGCTCTGCGTTGGTGACGCAGAACCATAAACCCGCCCTGAGCAGCTCTGAGGGGAGACGGGAGAGGAGGAGGGGGAGCGGGGGGTGAAGCGGGTCTGCCGGGCCCTTCTCACAGGGTGTGATTTGCAGTTAATGGCTGATCCTACCGTTAGTTTTTAAACTGTAAAAAGTGGGGGGGACAAAAACATGATTTTGAAAAGACGGGGGGACATGCCCCCCCTGTTGCGCCGGGGCACTCACGGCGTTCCGCACAGCAACGGCGTTCTGCTACTCACTCGCTTTATTTTATATTATTTATTTTTCTACTTTTACTGTGACCACCAAATAATGTCGTTTTCCTGTCCTCCACCTCATCCTCAACATCTAGATCTCAGATCTCAGTGAAATTCAGTGGCACTGTGGCTCGACTTTTTTTTTTATTTCTGCAGTTTTCATTATGGACCAATCTGTGTGCTGAAATATGGAGAACACTGGAAACAGCTCCGCTCACTCAGACAAGTGCAAATTGCACTCAGCCGCAAAACTTTATGGGCGTGTTTGCTCCGGTATATCATTAGAGCAAAATCTTTTGTGAATAGGACCTTAAAGCAGGGCAAATTGCGGGCGCTAAAGCAGCGCAATTCACAGCGCTATTTGCGGGCGCAATCTGTTCTTTGTGGATTTACCCCTAAGTTTCAGTTTTGGCATGTTTAAATTTGAAGAATACAGCGCTGCAGAAGGCAGGAGTTTGTTGCTAGTTAAGAAGGTGTTAGTGATGAGTGGGAAATCTGGTGATAAATTTGGAAAGAGGGTTCTCACACATTTTCCACATTTCCGTTATGGATTGCCCATTAAAGTTTGTTAATAATGAATTTTCACTTCTATTTCTACAGTTTTGTGCATGTAGTACATGTATTGACGTCTTGGCAGGTTGACAGAGACGTGAAAAGTGGTGCATTCATTTAAATTGGCCATCCCTAATTAGCTAGTTTGTATCCACCTGCACGTTCAATCTTTTCTCTGACAGGCTGATGACAAGAACAAGCTCTAAGCTTCGGTATTAATGAATTGATCGTACAGCTTGAGCTCTCTCTATTTCTCCGGCTGCATAATTTTTCCGTTTGGTTTACATCAGGGAAAGAGCGGACCTCTCCGTCAGTGCAGCTGTACTTTTCATACACTGGCTCTGCAATAAAGCACGAAGAGGGATGCTGTTTATTGTTCCTTCAGCACTTTGAGGAAATCACGGCTGCGGAGAAGTGTGATGAATGTGCAACTCGCTGCCAAGTGAGGAAGCTTCGCAAGCAATCAATAAAATGCACTTTTGACAAAGAAGCAGCTGCTTTGTGATGAAGCGAATTTTACCACCGCATGGCTGTCCTCGAGTTGTATTTTAACAGCTAAGAAGGTTTTTGTTGACATATTACACTAAAAAAAAAAAAAAAAGCTCAGGGGTAAACAATAAGATTATATCAATGCCACTTCCTCTCACCACCCACTCTTATCACTCATCCCCTTTTTATATCAAGTTATTTTTGCATAAATTTGCCATTAACACTGAATAATTTACATCCTCTGACATGCTCCTAGCAATAAAAACCATAGATGATAAACATTGTTTGCTTACATATAAGCATCATCACTTTTGTCAGTGTGCAGTGACTCTTATGTGAAGTTTTGCAGAGACTTACAACCAAGGATATTCATAATTAAACTCCTGGAACTTCTACTTTTATATGACATTTCTTTGTGGCAGCTCGACCAAACTGAGCCAGAGCTGCTGTTTCGTCTCAGGAGGTGTGCTGGCATCGCCCCCTGGTGGGGAAAGCGATGAACTTTCTTGGAGGTTTCAAACATCATAAAATGACTGACTGAAATTTTTCAATAGTAGCATTTTAGAATGTGTTAAAAATAAAATTTCACAAGTGTTGCCTTTAATTAATTTATTTTTTGAGTGATTATCGAGAGAATAATAAAGAAAAATTATATGGAAAAACTCTTAATAAGAAATATTGAGAAACACTAAAGATGAACTCATATTAAAGCATATTTATTCAGCACCGGTTCAAAACACTCTGTACAATCCAGGAAGTCAAGATAAAAGTTTGTCAATGTTCCATAAGGGGCTGCCTCCAAAAGTGGGTCAATCTCCATTAGCCCCCATATTATAATGTCCATCTCTGCAGCAGAAATAAACAAAAATTAGTTTGCGTCTCCATAGCTAGATTTCACATCTATGGCAACTGCACGGGGAATGTGAATGTATCTCATAAGGTAAAATTTTATAAAGACACAAATGTATGATTAGAGGCATTGTCTTTTGATTGAAGGTTGGCAATGGTTAATGGTTGGCTGACATCTCTAAGCTGTGAATAAAGGTCTAACAGAGCATCTCATTTTAAAGATAATGGCTTGTTGTGCTATTATCTGTACTAAGACACCACTGCGAGCGGTTTTAGATAGGGGGTGAGGTTTAACAAAGTTGCCTGTAACAGCTAACAGCGCCCTCTGTTGAATACACTGGCCTGACTGACTCTAGCTCAACAGCTTCTACTTCTTGTAACAGCAAAATCCTCCAGTCAAACAACCTTTGCCTCCAATCGTTTCAGAAACATGCCAAGGTTACTAAAACTGGACCACTAGTTAATGAGTATGAGCATCTGCAGGTCCTTTCAGCTTTCTCATGCTGAAAACGATATCTGAAATGAGAATGTTGGGACAAATTTGATCAGAAAGAATGTAAGGTAACATTAGTTAGCATCACAGCTGACCATTAACTGAGCCACTCAAGATTTAAAAAAAGCTAACATCAGTTAAATGAGCTATGGTGAGTGTGTTCATGCCAGTTTCCAGACCTTATTGCTGGTCAGAACCAAGCAGCAACCGTTTAACTTCCGTTTTGAGGCTCATACGAAACTAAAATTTGCTGTCGTTCCAAACTGGCGCTAGATGCTGGCTAGAAAAGTGAGTCAATATCCATTGACTTCCGTGTTAAAAACAACTTTAGAACAGAAATACACATGTTCTCAGCCTGGTTCAAAAAAGTTTAACTAGGTTGTGTCTCAATCGTTTGTCAAATCCATTACAACTCTGAGGGGATACATGTTTTTGTAATGTTTTGTAGAAGTTCTCTAAAGCATTAAATGTATTTCTAATAAGATTGATTGGCAGTCAGCTCAATCAATAGCTAGTCATTATCTGTAATCATCACGCTACCGTGTTTAGCGAAGCAACCAGCAGTTTGTACCAACCCAGCGTAGGTTAAACGCAGCAGTAATTTGATTTCGCTGTTGACTCTACTAATACTGTCAACCAAAGCAATTTACATCTGAGAGAACAAACACCCGTGTGGGTCTTTCTCAGGGGCTTCATCTTGAACCTGGATTCTCCAGACGCAAGCCCACCTCAGTAGCCACTAGACTACCACTCCACTGCCACTCAAGATGTTTAATGGTATATTTGGTTGTAAACGTCTCCCAGCAGCTCTAAAGATATTTTGGCAGGGTTCCACTCTAGGAGCTGGTAGCTTCAGCTAACTTTGAAATGTGGTGGGCATGTGCACCGTCAGCTTCCTGAGCAATGTAGCTACTAGCTCGGCCCCCGAACGAAGAAAATATAGCTGAAGAAAGCTGAAAAAAAAATATAAAGGCTTCAAAACTCCTATTCAGAAACCAATGGGTCACGTGACTTAATAATTCATCCATTGTTTTGTACAGTCAGAACAAGCATATTAAATATGTTGTTTGGGCTAGGGTTCTTTCCATTATAGTGTCATCCAGTCAAACAAAACAAAAAAGAAAACCTATGGGTGATGTCACAGGGGGTTTGTCCCGTCCTTTTCTTATAGTCTGTGGTGTTTTTTATCTCTATTCACCAAACTTTATTTAGGTTATAACATGAAGTGAAGTACCAAATCATAGAACACATTTAAAATATAACATTATAAACACTTTTGCCGGAGGAGTCCATTCTAAGTCATATTAATGCTGATAGTGTTTATTTTAAGCTCATTTTAACTATATATATTGAATGCAGGTCACCCTACGACAACACTGCCATTCCAAAGACTCGAAATGTATTTACGTCTTCTGAAGGTCATTTTCTTACGACGGAGTATTAGGGCCAAATTAAGACAAAAAAAAATGGATATTACGAGAATAAAGTCATAATATAATGAGAATAAAGTCGTAAAATTACGAGAATAAAGTAGTAATAGAATAATGTCATAACATTACGAGAATAAAGTTGTAAAATTACGACAATAAAGTCATAATATTGCGAGAATAAAGTCGTAATAGAATAAAGTCGTAATATTACGAGAATAAAATCTTAATATTACGAGAATAAAGTCGTAACATTACGAGAATAAATTCGTAATATTACGAGAATAAAGCCGTAATATTGCGAGAATAAAGTCATAATATTACGAGAATAAAGTCATAATATTACGAGAATAAAGTCATAATATTACGAGAATAAAGTCATAATATTATGAGAATAAAGTAATAATATTATGAGAATAAAGTCGTAACATTACAAGAATAAAGTCGTCATATTATGAGAATAAAGTGTTAATTTATGAGAACTCTTAACAGGAAGAGTGTGTTAAAATGTTGAATATTGAGCATCTTGTGAAGTTATATTTATGTATTTATAATATATTTAATATTACGACTTTATTCTCGTAATTTTACGACTTTATTCTCATATTATTATGACTTTATTTTCGTTTTTTCCTTTTTTTTTTTTCTTAGTTTGGCCCTAATACTCCGTCGTATTTTCTCGAGTTGTACCTGCTAAGTATGAAATACACGTGTCCAAACTTGGAACCCAGAAACAGCCTCGAACATTCTTGTGTTGTGCTGCCACCACTTGGTCAGAAGTGACATTGCTACATATACTTGGGCGCGGGTTGGAGCCTTGATATAACGATAATATAGCAAAAAACTTAATAACACATGCTTATTCACAAATTATTAAGAAGCCACTGTATGCCTTCCTATCAAACATAAATTATGAAATTAAAAGTTCGTTTTATGCGTAGGCTACTTTACTTTGCAAGGATGTTATGTTGAATATCACTTCTCTCCAATCCCTTACAGACTAAACATCCAGTATAAATTCACAGTATTTTTGCCGCACCACGTGAAAATCACCTAGCAACAGCTGCGCTAATTCTTTTTTTATTAAATGTAAGGACAGACGGATACCCCTTCTTCTGTATGACAAGAGGACCGATGATTGAACATTTACCGGCCGGTGCAGCGACTGTTATCTCTATGAGGAGGTTTAATTTAATATTAACATGTTCTGAGTGGCAGTCGACGCGCAGCAAGATCACCGCGGCGAGAGAAAAACACTGACTTCCTCCATCTGTAAGCATCTGTCCTCTTTCATTCAGCTGTTTCTGCTTGCTGCATGGTTTGTCATCCTATTGTAGGTCCGTTATGCTCGTTTATTAGCTTTTATTTTAATAATTTTGCCGCTGTGACTGGTGTTTTTTCACCGCCCGCGGAGATGACAGCGGTGCGTTTAAAGCACGCAGTTTACAGCGGTTTTTACAGTTGCGTGGATTATTGGAGACATTGTGGGGGATTTTGTTTTGTTTTGGGTTGGTTGTTGTTTTTTTTTCACACCAGCAGCAGCAACACTGATGTTACACATGTGGAAACACTGGTTGGAGCCTAATCATCCTGATAAAGGGGATTAAAGAAGTGAACCGAGCCATATAATTATCCAGACTAGGCCTGTGATCAGATCAGTGTCAGCATTACAATACGAATGTATTTGTATCCAATTTATAAGGAAACCCACTTGATCTGCAAATTTAAGTGTGGCAGAGATCATGTTAAGGGGTGGATTGATCCACTTATAGCAGGTCTCTAGATAGAGAAGAGGATGTACTTCATATAGTCCGTCTTTAAGAAAAAATATCAAATACAAATCAAAGAATAGTTGATAATCCACTGTCTCTGCGTAATATGGTTTCCCTGACCTGCTTGACCGGAAGAAGATGGTGAAAGTCATCACTTCCGGAGGAACATATCTGAGTTAACATCAAACACCAGCAGGACTGCTTCATCTTCTCTTTGAATGATAAAGACATCTTGAGATTAAGCTTATGAAGGCTCTCAGTTTCTTCAACTACTGGAAAGCTGTAAGTATTGAACATTCATGTTGACATTTGAGTAGGAATGGGCGATATTTTACCGTTCACGATATACCGTCAAAAAAATTCCTCACGATAAGAATTTGTCATCTCGCGGTAAAAACGATAAATTCCCATTGATGACGTTTTTGTGTAAAACTGATTTATGGTTCTGCATTAAATCCACGCACAACGTACGGGAAGGAAGGAAGGAAGGAAGGAAGGAAGGAAGGAAGGAAGGAAGGAAGGAAGGAAGGAAGGAAGGAAGGAAGGAAGGAAGGAAGGAAGGAAGGAAGGAAGGAAGGAAGGAAGGAAGGAAGGAAGGAAGGAAGGAAGGAAGGAAGGATTTGAGCCTGAAAGAAAGAAAGAAAGAAAGAAAGAAAGAAAGAAAGAAAGAAAGAAAGAAAGAAAGAAAGAAAGAAAGAAAGAAAGATAAATTCCCATTGATGACGTTTAGTAGCATTTAGTATTCTTTTAGAGCAGTGTTTTGGGGGCTCCAAATACTGAATGTGGTGATAGATTTATAGTTACAAAGATGGAGTTGAATTGGTATTTTTTTTATCGTCATTTTTATCGTTATCGGGATAAATGCCAGAAATTATCGTGATACATTTTTTAGTCCATACCGCCCATCCCTACATTTGAGAGATATAAGTAAATATTTAAGTGTAGATTCCAAAAAATTCGCTTTTTAAACCGTTTTAATTGGAATTAGCTTCTATATTCATTTTCATGGTCCTGCTGCATGACCCAACTTTGACCGAGCTTTAGGCGCCAGTCAGGCCTCTAGGAAACCCGGGTATGCAGAGGAGTCCTTGGTTGAGTCAATGAAATAAGGTTTCCAGGTACTGTGGCTTCAAAACAACCTCAGATTATTCCCCCTCCACCTCGCAGCAGGACGGGTGTTAACCGAATTGCTTTGTTTGGTTTTCGCCAGTCAAAGCCACGCTAGTCACACTCTGTATTCAAGCCAAACAACACGTTATTTCAGGAGTGTCATGCTTTAATCAGATGGAGTTTTGCAGACCTCAACTATTCTTCCAGTGCAGTCTTCTTATAACTGAATGTAAAATTATAATTGAATTGAATCTCTTGAACGTTTTCCACTTTTGAATCATCGTTCTCATTGCAGAACGTTGAACTCCATGTTGTTTCGAAATGAATTTATAAACAAGGGTGCACACAAGCCGGTACTCGAGGGCCAGTCTACTGCATGTTTTAGATGTTTCCCCATCTTCAACACACCTGATTCTAATCACTGGTCGTCATCAACATGTCATCAAGGTTTACACAACTCTTTTGGTGACACAGCTTTGTCTATCAGGGTTGTGTTGATGCAGGGAAACATCTAAAACATGCAGTAGACTAGCCCTCGAGTACCAGTTTGTGTGCACCCCTGTAAACCTTAGATTGATGTGCAGCAGCCGTTACTTCTTCAAGACCATTGTTTGTGTCTTTCCCTCTTGGCATTGTGTTAACACATATATTAACATCTGTTTTTATAGAGGTCTGCAGACCTGCTGACGATCAAGCACTATTGATTTAGCAGCACTGGGCTGCAACTTAACCTTTTTAAATCCTGCGGTAGCCGAGGGGATACTTAGTATTGTCCACATGACTATCATATGGGCAGATCATTTTTATTATGATTTTGAAAGGGGAAAAAAAAGGGAAATAAATACTATGTAAAAGGTGCAATATTCTTCATTTATATTCATAATTTCTTAGTTGTGCAAAAAGTAAATGAGCCTGTCAGTGTCAGCTCCCCAAGATTAAACTTGAACCCTTTTGTCTGTCTTTGCTGGCTCTGAAGAGTTAAGCTGGGAAGTGAAGGGGCCCTGCAGAGGCAGCGCTATGGGCTGCGGGGGGAGCAGAACCGATGCTCTGGAGCCTCGTTACCTGGAGAGCTGGACCAAAGAGACGGAGTCCACGTGGCTGACGAGCACAGACGGGGACATCCCCCTGTCATCCATCCAGAGCATCCCCTCTGACGAGTCCGAGGCCGGCTACACCTCTGAGAAAACAATCTCCCCTGGTAAGAAGAACACCAATTTACGGTTGAGTGCATGGAAAAATAACTACTTATCCAATCTGATTATAGAACAACCACCAATTTAACCTCCAAGCAAATGACATATTGCTAAAACTCATATTAGTATACAGTTCTGTTTGCAAAACGTGGTGCATTTAAACGTGTTCTTTTTTACGTGCAGTCCATGAAAAAAAGTTTAAGAGGATTTCTATTGTAAGGTTTTATGTGTCCCAATATTATTAAAAAAATCATCTGATCCTTAACAGGTTTCAAAATGAAATAAATACAATGTAAAATGTACTACAACATATAAAATGACTTGTATTCACACAACCACAAGTACACTCAGAATGTATTATGTTGTTAAAGCAACAGTTTAAACTAAAACGGTAACACCTGAGCATTTTATTCCAGTTGTGGTCTGGACTTTGGGTTATTGCAACGCCTCAATTTCTTTCCTTTTTTTTGTAATCCTTGTATAGATTTTCGCGTGTGATTGGGATCGTTGTTCAGTTGCACAACCCAAGTTGCTTTAACTCTGGAATAATTCTGTATGTAACAGAGTTCCTGGGAACTCAGAGGCTCCAAAAACATATTCCCAAATCATTCCCTTTCCCTGGTTATTGACAGTTTGAATTGTGCCTGTGCGCTGATATTGTGTATCCAGTGTTTTTTAAAGAAATGTGGTGATGTGTGTAACAGTCAAACATGTCCACGCTGGTCTCATCTGGTCTAAGGACATTGTTCCCATGAGAGAAGAGCCTTCCTCTTGGCAAATCTTTTAAATGAGCCATACTGGTTCAATCTTCTTCTAACTGTATTGCCATTAACTTTAACTGTAGGCCTCAGATCGTATTTATTTAACAAGCTGAGTGAATGCTGATTTTGGTTATGGCGGTCCGAGAATGTCAATTTCTGGGAATATTGGCAGCTGATTTAAACAAGAAGCACATTTCAAGCAAAAATACTGAAAAAAAGAAGACTGCAGTGGTGCCCTGCTGCTGCAGCCAGTCACACGCTAACGGAGGGAAATGCCACAGAGAGAGAGCATCAGCTTTAAATCGGTGTTAACCGGAGTCAAGTTCTCTTGTCTGAATATGTCTGACTTGGCAATAAAGTTTTATTCGGATTCTGATTCTAAATGGTTTCTATATTTTTCTTCGTTCATTTGTTTTTTAGCCCATAACTGTGGGCGTGTTTTCTTTGAGGCTTTGGGAAGATGAACCAGTAAATGGACATAATCAGCTACATCAAAAGCCCCTGCACTCAAGCAGGACTTTGTTCTCATGGCAACAGATGTTGGTGATTGAAGGTCGACGACGAGCCTTCATCTGATTGTAAAAATAAAATGAGTTCAGCTCCACAGGGATGGCATAAAACATTTGCACGATGGGGTAGATTAATTAGCAGACTGTTTCAAAAAGTGGTTTAACCTTTGTGTAAAAACCGTGGACTCAGATGTTATCGAAAAAGCTTTATCCTATTTTTTTTCCCTCCCTCTAAACTTTTCTGTATCCGGCTGATTTGGGTTATTACATAAGCTATATACTCTCTTTTTATTTCATAAGTCAGATATTCAGTCATTGCTAAGAGATGATGAGATATGTAAATAATATTAATAATAATAGATTTTATTTGTTGGCGCCTTTTCTTAGCACCCAAGGACACCTTACAGTAAAAAACATAGAAAATATGAATAATACTACATTAAAAAATAAATAAAATACAAATAATACAACAGGAAATAAAATAAAATACAGAAAATTAAACTGGATAGGCAAGTCTGAACAGATGGGTTTTAAGATGTGATTTAAATTGTCCAATGGAGTCAATGTGACGGATGCAGGGGGGGAGAGAATTCCAGAGTCTGGGTGCAGAGCAGCTGAAGGCTCTGCCACCCATAGTGGTCAGTTTAAATTTGGGTACAGACAGGAGAGCAGCTGAGTAGGAGCGTAGAGCACGGGTGGGGGTGTATGGGTGGAGAAGGTCTGACAGGTATTGAGGGACCAGGTTATGGAGAGCTTTAAATGTGAGGAGAAGAACTTTATATTGGTGGTGGACAGGTAGCCAGTGGAGCTGAATGAGGATGAGGGTGAGGTGGTCAGTGGATTTTGTACGGGTGGTGACTCTGGCAGCAGAGTTCTGGATGATTTGGAGACGGTGGAGAAGTTTGTTGGGGAGACCAGTGAGAATTGAATTGCAGTAATCAATGCGTGAGGTGACAAGTGCGTGGACCAAGACCTGGGTGTTGTGATGGGTGAGAGATGGGCGGATTCTGGGGATGTTGCGTAGAGGCATGAAGGCAGTACGGGTAATGTTACTGATGTGGGGGGGAAAAGAGAGAACACTGTCCAGTATGACACCGAGGCTTTTAACTTGAGAGGAGATGTGGACCGGGTGACCATCAATGGAGATATTGAAGGGGTGAGTTTTGGTGAGTGTGGACCTTGTGCCGACGAGAAGGACTTTGCTTTTATTTCCATTTAACTTGAGAAAGTTATTTGTCATCCAGATGTTGATGGTGTCATCAGCGTCGCAGTGAAACTGGATTCCAAAGTGGCGGAGGATGTTATCAAGGGGGAGGATGTATATGATGAGGGGAAGCGGTCCGAGCACTGATCCTTGTGGAACACCATGTGTGATGGGTGATGGTTGGGAGTGTACATTTTTCCCTTGAACAAACTGTTTCCTGTCAGAGAGATATGAGGTGAACCCATTTATTGCAGTACCAGAGACCCCAGTGCCAGCCAGGCCTTCCAGGAGTATGGATTGGGAGATGTTATCAATCCACTGAGGTCGAGGAGGATGAGGATGGTGAGAAGGCCAGAATCTGCTACCAGGAGGAGGTCATTGGTAATCTTGATTAAGGCAGTTTTTGTGCTGTGTTTTGGGCGGAAACCAGACTGGAATGGTTCAAAGAGACTATTATTGTGCAGGTGGTTCTGGAGGTGGGTTGCTACTGCCTTTTCCAGAATCTTAGAGATGAATGGGAGGTTGGAAATGGGCCGATAGTTATTGTGGTCAATTGGATCTAAACCAGGTTTTTTAAGAATGGGAGTGATGGAAGCAGTCTCCAATGATGGTGGAACAGTAGCAGTGGAAAGGGAGGAGTGAACTATGGCAGTTATAATGGGTGAGACTGTTGGCAGACAGGCTTTAATTAAGGCAGTGGAGAGAGGATCAAGAGGGCAGGTAGAGTTCTTGGATGCTTTGATGAATCTATTAATACTTTCAACAGATGGGAGTTGAAATGTGGACAGGCAGTTGGAGGGTGGAGGATCCAGGGTGTTCCACTGGGAGAAGGTGGGTTGCGTTGGTGCAGGAATAGTCAGTTGCTGGTGGATTTTGACAATTTTTGAATTGAAAAAGTCCAGAAACCCTTGACACTGTGAGGTGGAGATGAGATGAGAGGGAGTTTCAGCTGGTTTCAGGAGTTTGTTGACAGTTGAGAATAAAGTCTGGGTGTTGCTGTCAGCAGAGTTAATGATATGGGAATAGTAGGTGGACCTGGCTGTGTTGATGGCAGATTTGTAGGAAGTGAGATGGTCAAGATGCATTTGCTGATGTACCACTAGGCCGGTTTTCCTTACTAATAAACATCATTAAAAGCTCAATCTGCATTTTAAAGGCAGGGTAAGTGATTCTACGCAGTGACTATCTCAGAACACCTTATGTCACTTTCAGTAAATATCTGTTCAGCATCTGCTGCTCCCCATCTTGTGAGTATGCTGTTTTAAAAACAACAACAAAACTGTTTTTTATACACATAGTCTAGGCAGAATTTCTGAAAATGTGCTTATTTAAAGTGCTGAAGGCATTTTGTGAATATTTATAATATACAACATTTCTAGGGGTATTAAAGGGTGCTGAATCCAAATCTGCTGTATATGAAGCTCAAAAATGTCCCAAAATGCTTCAAAATTGAGAAATCCAACATGGCCGCCACTGCCAGGCTGAAATCTATTTTTCAGTATATCTTTTTGACTAAACAAGGTACAAACATGAATTAAAAGTGCTTTTGGTTTTCCTACATGTGCAATTCGATGCCATATTCAGAATTGAGATGTAATGTGAAGAAACTGCTTATATATTGCAAAAATAGTTGTTTTTAACTATGAATAATTACTCAATTATTATTATTATTATTAGGCTACTTTTACTTACTTTGTATTTTGTTTTGAGGTAAAATGTATCAAATGTGCTGGAATGGAACCTTTGCCATCCCCAATATCACCCCACCCCCCAAGCTTAGCTTTTCTCACACTTCTCAGAACGGCTGATCGGAAACATGAGACAGCTAACAGGTAAAGTCATGTCCAGTGTATATTTTGATAATGTGACATGTTTTATGTAGTTTCAATAATTGCAGTATATATTTTTAGCATTTTTGATCACTAAAAGAAGCCTAACTAGCTAATGTTAGCCAGCTAGTTGCTGGGATTAGCTAACGTTAGTGGCTAGCTAACATTACTGGCTCCATGAGCTAGCTAAATAAATACATATCGATGTCTTAGACTTTGCATTCGTATTCTAAGAAAACTCACTCTTTCTTGTAGGTCTGAATTAGTCAATCGGCGACAGAAACCGTGGCTGAAGCAATAGATTATACCCAAGAAAGTTTAATGTCCTTGGACCCACAGTTATGCATCATATGCCAGGAAGACAATAAGCAAAATCTCATGACAATTAGTAAGGATGGCCTCCAGTCAGCTGACACTATAAGACAACTCCGGATGAAATTACATCATGACAATTTCCGAGATGCAACCAATCGACTTACTGAGATACTTCAAGGAGAGTTGCCTCAGCAATTCTTATGGCATAGGAACTGCCGAGCAAAATACATGAATAAACGTGAAATAGAAAGGAAATTGAAGGCAGAATCGAAAAAAGATACCAAACAAAGTTCGTCTGCATCCACCCCAACTCCGCAAAATGTTAGTCTACGGAGCAAAATACCTCCAATAGATTGGAAGCAGTGTATCTTTTGCCACCAAGATCAGAAAGAAAAACTACATCTCATACAAGAAATGAAAGTCAGCAGCAGAATCCTACAAGCAGCAACGTGTGATTCATTCTTAAGAGTGCGACTAGCTTGAGTAAATGATCTTATAGCTGCAGAAGGAAGTTATCACATGACTTGCAAAAACAGGTTTGAACGTAGGACCAAACGCATGGAGTCACTTCCGAGCACGGAAATGCCATTAGAGTGGATCTGCCAAGAACTTGAACAATCAGCAAAGCAAGCGGATATTCTGGATCTTGTACATGTGTGGGACAGGTACTCTACACTAGATAATGAGGCTCAATTAGATATACCATCTAGATTTCTAAGCCAAAGAAAGTCCTTCAAGGAACTAATAGCTGATCGTCTTGAGGACATAAGGATCAAGATATGTTCCTGAACATGGTCCATGTGGCATTGCAGATCCGAAGAGATATGATCTCACATCCAAAACCAGAGGGGATAGACATCAGTGAAAACAGAGCAATAGACAGCATACCCAACAGTCTGTACATGTTCCTCAACTTGTTACTAGGTGGTCAGCGCCTGCTGGGGGATGACGTTGAAGATTATGATAATAACACAGCCAAACGACAGCTTAATTCAATTCAATTCAATTTTATTTATATAGCGTCTAATACAACAGATGTTGTCTCTAGACGCTTTCCAGAGATCCAGAACATGAACATAAACATAAACATAAACCCCGAGCAATTATTATATAAACAATGGCAGGTAAAAACTCCCATAGTGGGAGAAAAACCTTAAGCCAAACAGTGGCAAGAAAAACTCCCCTTTAGGAGGGAAGAAACCTTGAGCAGGACCAGGATCAAAAGGGGGGACCCTCCTGCCGAAGATCCTCAGCATTGCACAGGATCTTATGTACACAGCTAGTGGAGACAAGTTCCTCACTCCGAAGCACATAGGACTGGCTAGTACCCTTCATCAAGCTACACGTTGGAAGGAGTTGGTGAACATGTTTCACCAGGCAGGTCATGTTATGAGTTACCGTGAGGTAATCAAACTTGACACTGCACTGGCTAAGATGACCTTGGAAATCCTGGGTGATGATGGTGCCGTTGTTCCACAAAATTTGATAAAGGGTCGCTTTTTTAATTTCTCAGCGGACAATGTTGACATCAACGAATACACTCTGGACGGAAAAGGGACATTCCATGCCACTCAAGTGGCCGCCTGGCAAAGTGGTCCACCTGAAGGTGATCCCCTTGAAGGAATTGATCTTTACTCCAAGTCAGAAACCCTCAATATCCCCAAGGCAATGACCAATATAGTACCTGCACCAAAGAGGAATCACAGAGCGGACTGTAGCAGCAGACTGTTTCACACAGCCATCTGAACAATGATGCATAACTGTGGGTCCGAGGACATTAAGCTTTCTTGGGTATAATCTATTGCTTCAGCCATGGTTTCTGTCGCCAATTGACTAATTCCTACAAGAAAGAGTGAGTTTTCTTAGAATACGAATGCAAAGTCTAAGACATCGATAAGTATTTATTTAGCTAGCTCATGGAGCCAGTAATGTTAGCTAGCCACTAACGTTAGCTAATCCCAGCAACTAGCTGGCTAACATTAGCTAGTTAGGCTTCTTTTAGTGATCAAAAATGCTAAAAATATATACTGCAATTATTGAAACTACATAAAACATGTCACATTATCAAAATATACACTGGACATGACTTTACCTGTTAGCTGGGGGGGTGGGGTGATATTGGGGATGGCAAAGGTTCCATTCCAGCACATTTGATACATTTTACCTCAAAACAAAATACAAAGTAAGTAAAAGTAGCCTAATAATAATAATAATAATTGAGTAATTATTCATAGTTAAAAACAACTATTTTTGCAATATATAAGCAGTTTCTTCACATTACATCTCAATTCTGAATATGGCATCGAATTGCCCATGTAGGAAAACTTACAAAAGCACTTTTAATTCATGTTTGTACCTTGTTTAGTCAAAAAGATATACTGAAAAATAGATTTCAGCCTGGCAGTGGCGGCCATGTTGGATTTCTCAATTTTGAGGCATTTTGGGACATTTTTGAGCTTCATATACAGCAGATTTGGATTCAGCACCCTTTAATACCCCTAGAAATGTTGTATATTATAAATATTCACAAAATGCCTTCGGGGTTCTGATTTTGTGAAAATTGACCCTGTCTAACAGCTCTGGTTCCATAAACTGGAAACAATAGGCGTGTTTCCACAAGCGGGAGTTCCAGGTAAACCGGCCAGACAGGAACCCTAACAGGGCCGACCGTCTCTCCGGCCTCTTCAGCCGGCGTGTTTCCACTACACTGTAACACCACACGTGAACCTTTGACTGAAAAAAATAGCGCCGCCGACCACCAGGTGGCAGTAATGCTCATTTTTTGCAGTTCACAAACGGCCAGCAGAAAAATGAAAATAAGAAACACGTAAACAACCGATGCCCCCCCCCCCCGGATATTATATTGGTGTAATATACAGGGGGGTGGTAGTCTAGTGGCTACAGAGGTTTACTTGTTTATTTAATTGGATCCCCATTAGCTGCCACCAGAGTGATGGGCTTGGGTCTGGTGAACCCAGGTTCAAGCCCCAGAATGGCAACCAAGATGAACCACCTTGGGCCCCTGAGCAAGGCCCTTAACCCTAATTACTCCATGGTGAGTCTGAGTCTTCTGCTAAATGACAGTAGTAGTAGTAGTAATAATATGACAGCAAGACCTGAACCGAGTCATCGGTCCATCCATCGTTTTTTTCTTGTAATCTCCAACTGCATCAAATGTATTCGTAGAAAAATTTCTGTGGTCCAAATGCTTAAATGATTTGTGGGCACATGATTTAAGTTCACGCGAGAACGTAATGAGAACGTAATTTTCTGCTTTTGGAATACCCAATCAGCAGAGACTGCCCACTAGGTAGCCCATCGAGGCTGAAAAACATCCCTCTCCTACTACAGGGCCATTTTTTGGCCCCATAAAGGTTTCCGAAGCCCACGGAAACACACGGAAACGGCCCCAAAAAAAATCTACCCGGAACTAGTGGAAACACGCCTACACAGGGTGGGGAGCAGCCCACCCTCTTAAAACGTACCAAACATTTGTTCCAGCCAATCACCAATCAAGGATCTCCTGTGAATGAAGTGGGGGAATGGCTAGGGAGAGCTGGTGTTGGGCTACGTTTTCTTGGGAGGGGTGAGGAAGGAGTTTCCAGAAATCTCTTACCCTACCTTTAAATCTCTCCTGGAGTTTCATCAGATACTGCTGTGCTGCCCTGCTGCTCATTACCAGAATGTGACCATACACAGAAAGTGACCAAGGGCTTTTTATTCATAAATTACAGTGGCTCTCATTACACCAAATAAAAATCAGACTCAAAGCAGATAAACTGTACCTGCTGCAGTCATCCGCTCATGTGCTCTGGGACTGAGAAGGCTTTATAGTTATATTATTTTGAAATTCTTATTACAGTTTATAAAAAAAGTAGATTAAAGTAATGTGATCTTCCAAAGCCAAAAATAGTTTTGTTGAAGCTACTTCTTTGTCTGAACGCAGATGCAGTTCCTCCCACAGCATCTTTGTTCGTTACTAATTTTACATCTCTCATTAATATTTGCTTTATAATTAAAAAATTGATCGATGAATTTCCTGTTTATGATAATTTATCTGGCTATGCTTGAGCCGTATCCTTTGAAAAAAACAAAAAGGGCAGGTAGTTACCATCTCAGGGATCTGTTCCCTCTGCTCATGTTATACCAGGTAAATTAGGAGTTCAGGCGTGCTGCTGCCTGGGTTTGAAATAATCTCACTAAATGAACCTCAAGCAGCTCAACAAACCAGCATTACAATTGTGTTTCAACAATTATCCTTGCTGCAGTTCCAGATTTCTTTGAAGACAGCCTCCCTCCTCCGGCTCAGGCGTACCTGAAGGTTTGCTCAGCCATATCTGAAGCCAGTCTCAATGATGTGAAACCCAGCAGCCCGCCATCAATACTGGCCAGCCCTCAGCAGGATGGGCTTCTACCCTCATCTGGCACCACAGTGCACCGCAGAAGTGTCCTGCACACCGAAGAGATTGTAAGCCGGTTTAGCAAGATGTTTTCCTGCCTTTCTTTTCTTAAAACTAACTTACAAAGCAACACTTATCCATCTTTACATTCATGTCGCACTCATGCGTTTGTTTTGGAAGTGAAAGCAATTATCTTTTCATACTTTTTTTTCTTTTCATATTTTTACTTTTTGAAACCTGAGAGTGAGAGTGGGAGAAATAGTTTTTCTTCAAGGTTTTCCCGATTCTCAAAATTCTTCTCCTCGAACAGACAAAGTGGCAGGACAATCGGATGTCGACCAAGCAGGTGA
Source organism: Cololabis saira (assembly GCF_033807715.1). Lineage (NCBI taxonomy): Eukaryota > Metazoa > Chordata > Actinopteri > Beloniformes > Belonidae > Cololabis > Cololabis saira. The sequence continues at coordinate 26,548,797 of NC_084604.1, forward strand.
CCATCACCGTGACGCAGAGCATCCACCAGGTGGACAAGAACGGCAAGGTGAAGAAGTCCCTCACGACCTACGAGGTGATGAAACCCGTGGAGGCGCTCAAACAGGTGGCGACGCAAAACGCTTGAATGCAAGAGAGACTGGGAGAAGCCCGACAAAGACGACTGTGACACGAATGAATGCAACGGGTTCATTGTGGGTGGAGAAGAAGTTTCAATTCAGAACATGTTGTATTTTACACTGTGTGGTATGAGAGGGTGACGTGGAAAACATCGATTTGGTCAGAAAAATACAAGCTATGATACTTCATAGTTATTAGAGTAACTATTTCACAACAGGCTTTACTGAATATAACAGTGTGTTTATGTCAGTTTTGTTGTTTGCCATTAAAACACAGCAACGCTCAGGAAAGGGAAGGCAACTGAGGAGGATTACGTCATCATGTTGATTTGCACAAAACAATATTCACAGCTTATCCGGCGTTGTGTGCGTTTGTGTTTTTATTAAATAAACTAACATTTTATGGCGTTGCTTTAAATGACTTCACGTGATCCGCTCAAGGAAGATCAGTTTTCAGAACACAAACACTTTCTCTGCCAGCTCAACAGTCTTTAAACTCTCGTGGACCTGAAGATTTGGACACATCTGGGAGCTGCTCTACGGTGAAAATGTGTGGATCTGGTGCTGATGGTCGTAGCGCATGTTTCCTGATCTGAACAAGGGCTCCTCCTTCTTCATCCACTCCTCTGCTTTAAAATCAGGGAAGAAGAAACGTATCTCTCTTTGAGCTGACTCTAGAGAATCTGGGGGAAAGAGATGATGGTAAACAGTTTTAGCACAGTTAAAGATCTCTCTATAGTTTAAGACTTTTATGAATCATTGGTCCATGAATGCAACTCAACATTTCCTACCTGAGCCGTGAGTCGTGTTTCTTGTGTCTGTGAGCCCGAACTGGGCTCTAAGGGAATCAGGTGACGTGTATCTGGCTCTGAACACTTTGGTTGGTCCCATCAGTTCCCTCCAGTGTCGTATCGCATCCTCCCTGGCTAAAATGTAGGCTCGCATCGGACCACTAGAAGGAAAAAAGGGGCAAAAATTGACTTTTCTAAAAAGGTTTCAGGTATTCACTCGAGGGCTACTAGAGAGGACATTTCATTGCTACATAAAAATCCAGCGGGCACAGCTATCAGTTTCTCAGCTTTCACTAAACGACGACTGGCTGACTCTACGGACGCGTCTTCCAATTATAACAGAAGCCTGCTGAAAACGGTTGCTGTTGCACTGCTGTCGCTAGAGAAAAAAAAGACAATGTAATCATAAACTGCCCCACTGGGTTTGAAAGGCTGAGACTCGTTGGTTCATACATAATTATTTTCAGCCAATTGCTCTGGGATGTAGTGCCAAACATGGCTTCATGCCAACTGCTCAGACTCCTGCTGTGAAGTTTCAGGTAGATATTGGTGACTTGCTAGGCGTGAAACATGAGAACCATGAAGAGACAAGAGTGTTTCTGTGTCGGCTTGGTGAGTTCGGGAAATGTCCCTGTTTATCGTTTCCTAACATATCATGAAAAACATTCATCTGAAGATGTAGAGTGGTGCTTGAACGTAGGGGATAACAATTACATTTTTTCCATATTTTTACATCTGTCATTTCTAAATAACATGAATGATATTTGCCAGATGTCTTTGGGCAGACATTAAAAACTCAGAAGCTTGACAAGCCTTCAAAGACGGCCATAAAACCATCAGTGAGGAGTCACTGGGATGAAAACTTCAATCTTAAAACATACGGTGCTGGTCTGGAAGCTTACCTTGACATGAATTCAACTAGTCTTTGATAGAAGAATCGCTCTGAAAGACAAAGTAACTCCATTCAATATTTAACAAACCTTAAATAATGAACTGAACGTGCTGTTTCTCTCAGAGAGTTGACATTTTAGCAGCATTTTAGGGAAGTTTTCTTATTTTTGTCAGATCTGAATACAGATGAGTTGTGTCCACACCTGAATGTTCGGCATAAAAGCTCTCAGAGTCTTGCCGTCTAAAAACGAGGTCTTTGCATCTGACAATGATGAAGTTGTTGTCCAGAATTCTCTGGTGAAGAGTCTAAAAGAGAAGAAAATGATCACTTGTCCTATTTTTTCCATTTACATCCAAGTATATCTGGATCCCATGTATGTACCGGTAAAGGTTATTCTGTGCTTTTTTTTTTTTAAGTATAAGGAAGTTTTTCTCTGTCATTCCAAATCGAAACCAGTTTTCTGATGCTAAAAGTAATTACTCCGTGCTTTCAAATTACATGTGAATTATGAGAAGTGAAACATGACCTTAATGTACGACCGAGTTTTCATTAATTTAACCCTTGAAGTCTTTGAATCTACAAAGAAAATAAGCTGTACCTTTTTTTTAAATACAATAAATGCAATGAAAGAAAGTGATGTCAATGAATAGGCACCAGTTTTGAAACCAGTAAAAAAAAATAATGAATGAGCAATCAAATATATATATATATATATATATATATATATATATATATATATATATATCTTATAAACTAAAAAAAAAAAAAGAAAAAAACAGCATATTATTATACTAAAGGTAGCAAACTCTGCAGCTCTCTTGGGATTGACATCAAATGTGGACATTTAAATAAAATGATTATTTATAATGTAGAGTCATATGTTTGAGTACATTTTATGAGAGGCACGGTAATCTGAGTATCTTCACAATGTAATACAATTCAAAACAACACTTTCATATCATTGTTAGTGTTTAAACACTTCCCAACGCACTGGACTGCATTATTAAGGTCAGAGGTGTCAAGTAACGAAGTACAAATACTTTGTTACCTTACTTAAGTAGAAATTTTGGTTATCTATACTTCACTGGAGTAATTATTTTTCAGACGACTTTTTACTTTTACTCCTTACATTTTCAGGCAATTATCTGTACTTTTTACTCCTTACATTTTAAAAACAGCCTTGTTACTTTATTTCATTTCGGCCTTTAAAAAAAAAAAAACTATCCAGTTAAATTGCTCCATCCGGATAGAGTGAATTTGGTTGTGGTTGTGGCACAGATGTTCTTGTCCAGTTTTGTTCTTACATCCGTTGCCCTCAGATTCCTGCAACTAAACTTGGATGTACATTCCAATAAAGGTTAGGATAAATGATAACATGCCTCTGAAGTTTGACTTTTTGCACCATTACAATACTTATAGGCAACTAGTCATCATATCTCCTGCTCTCTGAAACACATGTTGATGCTCAATAGTACACATATATGGTTCTTTAATATATTTACATTATACTAAGATGCATTCATTTCAATGGCTTTTTTCCCCCTTACATTACTTTTACTTTTATACTTTAAGTAGTTTTGAAACCAGTACTTTTATACTTTTACTTGAGTAAAAAACTTGAGTTGATACTTCAACTTCTACAGAAGTATTTTTAAACTCTAGTATCTATACTTCTACCTGAGTAATGAATGTGAATACTGTTGACACCTCTGACTAAGGTGTTGAGGGGGTTTATTTACAAAGACGGGGACGTTAGAGACAACTTTAAATAAAAAGCAGTTCTGTTGAAAACAACAATAAACTCCGAGTAAAGGCTGATTTATGGTTCCGCGTTGATAACTGGCGTAACAACTGCTGTACCGGGTCAGATCATGAGTGTGTAACAGGTGAGTATTCACCTGTAATATGAGCGGGTGGGCAGCAGCGTCGGGCTTGATCACCGCCAGGGTGAGCTGCAGCACTCTGGACAGACGAGAGCCCGTCAGCAACATCGTCTGAAAAAGAAAGGATAACATATTAAATATTTAAACATTTAAAAATACACTAAAACAAACAGCCATGTCCATGTTAATCATCAAATAACAGACCACAGTTGTTGCTGTCTGAGACAGTGGTCGGTTTGTACCACAGGAAACAGCAACGACCGCCGCTGACGCCTGTTTAACAGTCTGCTGTTTTCAAATAAAAAATAAAACTGTCAAAATAATTCAAGTTATATAGGGATTTGTAGTAAATCCAAAATAAGACAATAACGTTAAAAAATATTCCAGGCTCAACCTTCCCATCTTTCCTGGTCCGTTTCTGTAAACTGTCCCCGGCAACAGAAACTGAAGATACACGTTCCCGCGGTGAAAGAAAGTATATTTATTTTTCTTTCTTTCTTTCTTTCTTTCTTTCTTTCTTTCTTTCTTTCTTTCTTTCTTTCTTTCTTTCTTTCTTTCTTTCTTTCTTTCTTTCTTTCTTTCTTTCTTTCTTTCTTTCTTTCTTTCTTTCTTTCTTTCTTTCTTTCTTTCTTTCTTTCTTTCTTTCTTTCTTTCTTTCTCCATTGCGCACTTGTACTAAAATACATAAAACATGTCTAATACAGAAAAGGTATATGACAGAAACAATATAAGTAGAAAAAATACATCCAAATAATTAATTTAAATATTTTAAAGAAATGCTTAGATGAAAACCTTAATGTACCAGCACAATTTAAAAGATTTTAATAGCTTTTATCTTATTTTGTCAGAGCTGCAGAGTATCTTATTTATTTTTGAATGATGAAACAGTGGTGACTTAATATCTTTATAAAAAGCCAAAAAAAATGAAATGGGTTTAACATTTTACAACATACACTTTTGACCATAAAACATTGTGGGGAAAAATAAGGTTTAGGATGAAATACTGATTTATTTGTGCTATTTTAAAGTTGAAGTGGTCAGATAAATTATCGACTACTTTTTTACAAGATTAACAATTTATCTGTCAAAGCGCAGTTTTACAGTGCGGCAGTAAAACTTGCTGGTACGTAAAGACTATAAACATTTACGAGTGCTGCCTTCACAAAGCTGAATTGAAATATTTCCACATGGCCAAAAATAAAATAAGTACTTTAACTGGTAGTGTCTTGCCAGTCCTTTCAGATCAAGAGCATCTTGAGGGAAAAAATTATAATGTTTAACAAAGCACAGGGCCTGGACAGCTCGGTGGGCTGAGTGGGCTTCACTCACAGAGGCTGTTGCCCTCGAGCAGACAGCGGAGGCTCGAGTCGCAACAGGTCACTCTTTGCTGTGTGCCCCATGGTCTGCCCCCACCCACCCACCCATCCACCTGTTTCCTGGCCACCTACTTTACCAATAAAGGCCACTAGTGCCACAAAATCTTAAAAAAAAAAAAAAGAACATGAAAGAAAGAGAACAATGTCTTATTAAATACAAATATATTTTTACTAATAGATACCATTTATATTTTTTTTAAACTCTTGAATTCCAGTTTACTGCTTAATTACAAAGAATTTAACAAAGAAACCAGTCTCAGAGAAAGCACAGTTCCAGCTTCTGCATTACACAGCCATTCAATACCAGTTCATGTGTTTTTCTAACCTACCACCATAATGTACCAACAATATAGTAAATATGGTCCACACCCAGGGAGCAAAAACTGTTTGGCTAAAACATTTTAGCTTTGATCGGCATTGACTCAAGGTGAGTAGCTATCCACCTTCCTTTCTTATATTTTACATTTCTTTGGGCCTTTGGACCACACCTGACTCTCACAACTCTTAACATATCCCATGTCAAAAGTAGCTCTTGAAATCTAGGCAACATCTGACTCATAAAACACACGCCGAAACCCAAGTTTGACCCAGTCCATGAACTCTGGGATACATCTGGCCCACACATCACCTCCCAGTGTTGTAACTGAGCCATTAGTGCCAAAAGTAGCCCAGATTAGCTGTCATGGGGGGAGTGGTTCTGCCGGAAACCAGTGGCCTAACATACAAGTTTATGAAATATTAACAGACTATACTTTAGAGTGGAGTATCCCTGAGTGTCAGAGCTGCAGGGTGTCTTATTAAACAATTCACACCCTTTAAACGTGTATGGTGGGGGATGAGGGTCAGTCCAGCAGCTGAAAGTCTCGGGGGAGACCACGAGCAGGAGCTGCAACCAGAGAGAATTGTGTCTGTGGAATTTCACCAGTGTGGGTCAGATCAGACGTACAGTGTGAGTTACAAACACAGAGCACATTCCAGCAATGCAAAATGGCCACACCCTTGAACAGGGCAAATTGTGCGTGCGTGTGTGTGTGTGTAGTTTGACATTCAGAGAGACAAGAAGAGAGAAGCTGGGGGTGGATGTCCTGCATAGGTTTCTTCCACCTGCCCGTGTCATGTGACTCGGGGCGAAACCACAGCTGTTACCCCCTGTGAGGGGGATGGAGAGGACGAGAGGACGTGCCGGGGTGGTCGGGGAGCTGCAGCGGACTCACTTTTGTACATTTACTTGTAGGAAATATAAACCCTGTGGCATTTGGGTCATTGTAACGTCACACGCATCATACAAAGCTGAAGTGAATTTCAGATATTGAGTTCAGTCGGAGAGAAATGGATCTGTAACTTTAAGTTTAATGTCACTTGTTCTGTGGTTAAACTAACTGCCCCACATGAGTGATGGGGATGAACACATGGCAGCAGTAATGATGGTGACTACAGTTACTCACTGAGGGATTCAAACAACTCTCCATTGTTCTCCGTGGACTCGGTTCACTGTTGACATAAGACCTCAGATGGCAGAGGGACGAAGACAACCGTAGAACTTAACGTCACATGATGACAAATAGCCTAATTGCATATTGTGCATGGTCCAGTCATGTGGTCTTAAATGGCGGTTAAGTATTATTGAGCAGAACAGGACCCGTAACTCACACTGGATGTCAGGTTCAGGAGATGTTGGGACACAGTTAACGTTTCAACCCATCTAGACCACGTCAGATTCAAGCCTTTATATTTCCATGGGCCAGTTCAACAAATCACCAAAGAGATAATCACTGCTCTCCCAGTTTCCTGATTCACACAGTGATTCCTTTATTCACACAGACATGAACTCCTGTTGTTCCAGTATTTTAAAATAACACCAAGCACTGTTTAACCATAAAATGGCCAACAGAACCATCACTAAATGTAGCGTAGCACCTCCCCAGCTGATTCATCCTCCACTGTCTGCGGTAGGGTTGCCACCTTTCAGAAATAGAAATAAGGGACGCCCTGATTTCAGCAGCGCAGGAGCCAAAAAAAAAGCCCTAAAACTTCTAAACTGAATAAAAATGTGTTTATTTTATATGAAAAACAAAATGCTTTGATTTAAAGTTTAAAGTGCTTTAATAGCATTGAACTTTCATGACTGTAGAGACAGACAACCATATAGCAACTGAAATAGCCTCCTATGCTACGTATGTCCACATCAGCCCAGATGTATAATATAGCTACAGGTGAAAAATATGGTGTAAAAGTTAATTTATTTAAATAATTCAACTAGAATAAGGTGTAAAAGTTAATTTATTTCAATAATTCAACTAGAATATGGTGTAAAAGTTAATTTATTTCAATAATTCAACTAGAATATGGTGTAAAAGTTAACTTATTTCAATAATTCAACTAGAATATGGTGTAAAAGTTAACTTATTTCAATAATTCAACTAGAATATGGTGTAAAAGTTAATTTATTTCAATAATTCAACTAGAATATGGTGTAAAAATTAATGAAAATACGGGACAAATCGCGTCCCGTATTAGTTCAATACGGGACGCAACATTTTTTCTCAAATAAAGGACAATTCCGTATTTTACGGGGCGCGTGGCAACCCTAGTCTGCGGCCACAATGAGCTCCACCATCTCCACCGCTGCTGCTGCTGCTGCTGCTGCTGCTGCTGGGGTCTGCAGTTGTCGTTCCTCTTTGTAGTCTGATATCCAACTGACTCACAACCGACACGTGGACATTCAGATGGGTCTTTCTTTAACCAAAAGCCACAGGAAACCTGGATGTACGTCCATGAAACATAGATGAGGGAGCAGGTACTTTGATAGGAGACAAACGTTCTGCAAAAACTGGTGTAAAATATATGTGAATGTTTACATTTATGCATTATGTTTGAACACATGGCGATGATTTGTGCCTTAAAGCAGAGATACTCAACTGCTGGGTTGGCACCCAGTTGTGGTTCCCAGCATTACTCGAGTTGAGGGGGGATGAAGGGGGATGGCATCCCCCCTGAAATAAAAATGGTCAAAATCATCCCCCCTGCAAAACTGCCATCCCCCCTTTTCATCCCTTATGTCATTTCATCAATGAATGTGGTTTTACTGCTATTTCAACATTTAGAGTCATCACCAGAAAAATAAGACCAGAAAAATAACTTATTTGACAATTTTCAAGTAGGAAAATCTGCCAGTGGGACAAGATTTATCTTCTTATTACAAGCAAAAAAATCTTGTTCCATTGGCAGATTTTTCTACTTATTTCAAGTGAAAATATACTTGAAACAAGTGAAAAATGTTTTTTTTTTCCAGTGATGAGTCTTGTTTTAAGTGTAATGAGATTATTTTTACTAAAATAAGACATTTTAACTAGAAATAAGACAAATATTCTTGTTAAGATTTTGAGTTTTTGCAGTGATCCATTTTACTTATCCTGTGAAGGACAGAGTCATATTGATAAGTTCAGAAAACTGTTTTTTATTTTTGTGTTTTGATGTATTTGATGTAAGCCCAGTGGATATTTAAAGCTTACAGAAGGCTGCATTTAACTGCTGCTATGTCATTCCTGCAGTATTTCTACAGGTGTTTTGGTCAGTGCTATTATTTGTAATATATTACATTATTTGTAATCAGCACAAATTATCTGTCCCCATATGATAAAATCCACCACCCCCCCAGATTTTTTTTTACAACTCGAGTACTGGTTCCCAGGCTCTCGGGTAAAGCTAGATATTTTTGAGTCTTTTTGGTAACTTCTCAGCCGTTGAACCTTTTTTCATGTTTGTACATGAACGCACTGATATTCGGTACAATCTGAGGTTTAAACTGGACCACATTTTCAATATATAAATCAGAGGAGTTTCAAATTTTCCTCAACCTGAGTCACGACTTGTCACTGAGGAGTGATGGTAGGTTCCAAAGCCAGACCAGGTAAGGTCCACTGCCTTAGAGAGCTGAAGTGGTGAATGAAGAACCAAAGCACTTGTGAAAAATAAGAAAACCCACGAAAAGATGGAAAATATGAATTATTAATGTAAAAGTAATAGTCCTGTCCTTAAACTAGTAATAAAGCATCACTGAGCTTCAGCAGTCCAATCAAGGCTGTAACAAAAACATCTCTATACCCTGGAGCCCCCGGCACAGGGGGCAAATGCCATATAAGAACATAAGCCTGAGATCAGGCAGAACGAAAGGAAACATCAAGAGTCAGGGATCTGATGTTGAGAGCAGATTTAGAGAAGCTCATCTACGCCTTCATCTCCAGCAGACCTGATGACTGTAATGCTCTTCTGTCAGATCTTCCCCCCAAAAAACCGATTAAACAAATTAAAATAAAAGAGTTCAAGAACAAGGCACCAAGAACCAGGACAACAGCACAACGCTCCTGCTCTGAGATCCACCAGTCACCTACAGAACAGACTTAAAAACGGTGTTGCTAGTTTACAAATCAATATACAATATGGGATCCGAAAACATTCTGATATTCTCGTAGAATATAGACCAAGTTGGGCTCTGAGATCTTTAGGAGGCAGTCAGCGGGTAGAACAGTGAGTTTGAACCAAACAGAGTAAAAATGCATTTAACTTCTTTGGTGCACACACATGGAATAAACTTTCCTGTTGATCTTAACTGAGCTCCAACTACGGACACCTTTAACGTTAAACTGTTGTTTTCCCATGTCTTTGTTTAGTCTGATGTGACTGCACCGCTCTTACTTGTGTATTTTATGTGTTTTATTCTTCTTTCTGTCCAAATGTATGCTCTGTGATTCTATCATGTATTTAGTTTTTGCATTCTTATGTTCTTTTTTTTAATCTTTTTCCACGTCGGTGTCTTGGTAAAGCATTATGGACTGCCTTCGTGCCTTGCCGCTGTGTAACCGGCATGTTGTAGTTGTAAGTGCTGGAGTTGGAGCTGGTTTGAAGTCATTTATTTACATCTTTATAAACACACACACACAATAGCCCTTAAAGTTCGTGAGATGATTAACAGGCAAAGGAAAAGTTATGGTTCAACAATAAGTTCAAGCAAAAACTGAGCGAACTGTTAGGCTGATTTTTGTGCTGTAAAACATCAGAGTTTTAAAAAAGTTTGAAATCACCCCCTTATATTATATTTGTGTCAAATATATCAGTTAAAGTAAATGTCATTCAATATTATGTCAGTAATTGGTCGTTTAATATCTTTCTGCTAACTCAAGTGTTCAAATACAGCAGATATATTGAAGTAAAACCGTCAATAATTCACTCCAAAATATAATAAAAAGTCTAAATTCAAAGGAGACCAACATTCTGCTGTCAGTAAACATGAAATCATGGTATTTAATAAGAGGCCACTTGACGGACTGAAGAATAATTCATAATTCCTGCTCTGTGCTGGAGTGCAGAGCGGTGCAGCATCCTGCAGCTCGCCGACCCCCTGACCATCACAGCGGGGTCAATGTGGACGCCGCCAGCTCCGGAGTGACAGCCAGAGGCCTTTCATGTCCCGTCTGTTCCACTGGTGAGAAAAGTCAGGGTTTCGTTTCCTGTTTCGACACCTTTTGGGGCTTCAGTGTTGGACGCAAGCCAGATGAGGATGCCTCATTAAAACTGATCTAAACAGAAAATGTGTTGTAACTGAGAGCAGGCTCCTTCACTGACACAGCTAGTGTTTCCTTTCATTCGGGTTTGACATACAGCAACAAGTTGAATCTGATTTTCCTACTGAGTCTGTTGCTGAGGGTTACCTAACTGGTCATTGAATTCCCTTTTGGCAGCCTGGTTATGGTGGTTTTATCCCTTTTTTGGGATAATTTATTTAAAGATACATTTTATTTTGTGTGATTTTTCAACTAGTCTGAGTATCATGACTTCCCCCCTCATTTTATAGTTTATTTTTATTTAAGTTGTTTACATATAGTCTTGGTAGTGATGTGTCAAATATTGATTCATTTTGATTTTTTTGTGCCTTTTTTTCCTTTTGCATTAAAAAATAAAACCTGTGCTTGCTTTTTTGGAGCTAATTTGTGTTTCTTTACACACACACACATATATATTGTGTTTCTTTTGTTGCTTTTGTATCTTAGTCATGATGCTGTGTCACATTTGTTTTACTTTACTTTTTCTTGTTCATTCAGGCCTTTGTTTTTGTCCTCCTTGGGGGTCCTCTCCGTTTCTGGATCATAAATTGTATTTCACGTATAAAACCTCTACCTCGGTGGGCGCGTGAGCTCATTCGCTAACCTGTCCAAGTTCAGCCCTCAATCTAATGACCTCTGTCCCCTCCGAGTCCCGTGAGCCAGTCTGCCTCACCTCTCCATCACCTGTTCTCTCTGTTCGCCTGAATGCCGCTGACCTTTGACCTTTCAGCTCCACTGCCCGACCACACGGGACTGTGCTGCCTTCAGCAGCTGTGTCAACCTCAGTCCTGGCAACTGGCGTGCCCAGGGAAGGACAGAGAGTGGCATTAATGCCAAAGCCACGTAATGAGTCAGCTCCAGGGTCCCGTCTCGTCTTGGTTAGAATTATGAGCTCATCTACTCTTATTAGTGTGTTGCAGAAGGTGTTGCTGTTCTTTGCTTATTCAAATTGTCTTATTTCATGTTGCTCAGTGGTTCAGTTTCAGATAAAGGTACACGGATTGCAATATTCTCCCTCTAACCGACATTTTGACATCATTTGAGAGCATAATCCCTCTCTTTAACATCTTAACACCTTACGTCCTCATTTAAAGTGACCTATAATGTTAACACTCCGGCAGGGAGTTTCCTGTCAGAAGATGGGGTTAATTTGCGAGGTGGTCCTACTCGTGCATGTGCAGGTCCTGGTCTGCCGTCAGCTGCCGGTTTATTTATACCAGAGAATTCCTTTGCTATCCACTGTTGAAGAAAGCACTCTGAGGTGAGTCAGTCCAACTCCTACCTGTTATCCTGAGGGACTTTATTTCCTCATGCCAGTGGAAGTGTGTTGTGACCTCCCCAGAAGCAATTGGACATTGAGACAGGGCAGGTGGACATTACAGACGGGAACAAAGTGATTAGCAAAACGGGGGGCCCCGGTATGTGAACACGGGATAAAAATAGCCCCCATTGGCTCGGTTTGTTGAGAAGCTCAGCCGCTCGACTGCCGTGATGTCCTTCTCTCGTTCTGGCTTAATTGTTCTCGAGAAGGACTCTCGTCATGCCGAGGAGCCGATTCAAATTTGTAAATGATCACTAGACCTGAAAACAGGGGGAAACAAAAGCACGGAGTGAGTTGATGAAGGGGGATCAGATGATGAGACGAGAGGCCCTCAAGTGACTGTGTGACGGTGATCAGTTGTCCCATGTGAGAGGGGCGACGTGTCCGTCGCGGCGACCAAGAATCCACTCAACAACAGAAGACACCTGATATTCCCAGCGACCAGATATAACTAGCAAGGCCTCCGCGCATAGCGGACATTAGTGGAAATGTTGCATTTGTGATACACCCTGGCCGGGGGCCACGGGAAATATTGAACAACTGTCAAATTTAGCCAACATCCTGTGGCGGGGAGAAAAATGGGAGCTACAAAAGATGTGGCAGGGATGCTATTTGTGGAGGACGAGTGCCTCGAAAATAGCGTCAGCATTAGGTTTCAATATAAGCCCTGCTCTCTGAGCTGGAGCTTTCTGTGAATGAGGCACGGGTTCCAATCACACCCAACCCTGCTGCTGATTTTAGAACACAGGTGTTGACCTTAGTGGAGCGGCTTGTGCTTGCTGCAGAGGAAAATGAACCCCAGCGCTCGCTCCATATAATATTGGTAATAACCGTATGGTCATCCAAATGCTTTAGAGCTCAGGATTTCCCTTTTTGGTGTTTTCTGAGAACACGCACAGGCATGCATATTCCTTTAGTGGATTTTGTTGTCTAGCTCAGGGTTTTCTTTGAACACATTTACATTCAGTATTGATTTGTAGTTCAGTATGAGAATCTGCTATAAGCAGATTCTCATACTGAACTACCAACAATTGATGTTATAATGACCATGATTTTTTATTTAATTTTTTTGCATTGTCTTATTTTCTTCTGTGCATGATGCTTTTTCTTTCTTTTTTAGCTACTTTTATTATGGTGATTGTTTTTGTTTGTTTTTTTTTCATTTACTTTTTTTCTTCTCTACTGTGCTTGATGCCTTTCGTTTTAGCTACTTTTATTATTGACTCACTTGTCTTTTAATTACTTTTATATTGACATACTTTTATATGTCAAGAAGAAGGGTATATACTGTATATATGTATTATTGTTGTTATTATAATTATTATTGTTATTGCTATTATTATTCTTTTATATATCGGATATTCTTAGATTGCAAGAAGGGGCCGGACTAGATAAGCATTTGCTTCTTCCTGTCCCTTCTTGAACAAAAGTGGTTGTGCTTTATTATTGTTGTTGATGTATGGTGTGTTTTTTTTTTATTGTTTTGTTCAAGATGAATAAAGATCAAATCAAATCAAATCAAATTTGATGTCATCATTTTATGGAAAGTGGATAAATTATTGCTTGGCCCTCACATGCCACAGCTTTTGATTTGTGGATGGAAGTGAACTCTGCAATTAGTGAAATGATTTACCATCTTTACTGATAGAGCTGTGACAACATGACCTACCCATAAAAGTCATATTATCGTGATATAAAATGATACATTTGTGCCATTTTTATGCCTTTGATTACAATGAAGCCTTTTTTTCTTTCTTTTTTTTTGTAAACTGTGAATAGTACGCTGAGGCAGGATAAAAGTCACACTTGGCCTCAGCTGCGTCTCCGGCCTGCTGTGACTGCTGTTCCGATGGTACCCCCAAAAACCCATTAAAACACGCCCATCGTGCAGTTGCTTTCTTGTTTCGTCTCTTTCTACCTCCTCCAAAAAGGAGCCATTGACATTCGGTGTAAAATAGAGGCAGGGGTGAGGCGGGGCGGAGAGGGGGTCGGGGTGGGGGGGGGGGGGGCTGAACAGAGGAGCTGCATGGGTGTAGGGTGTCTCAAGCCCAGTGTGAACAGCTGAGAGGTGTGATTTCACAGGCTGGCTCCCCCCTGTCAGGGCCCTGATTGGGCCGGACAGGAGGCGCAAGAGAGGCCCGGGGCTTCTAAAGGACACCAACAGGTGGGAGGCCGCATCGGAGGGGGGCCGCTCCTGCCGGGTATAGAAAAGGCCGGCCTGCAAGGCCTGTTGCCGGCACAATTCACCAGCCAGATACTGAGGAGGATGGTTGGATGCAGATGCAGGAGAGCGGTGCTCAGCGGGTGGAGGGTTAGTTAGAGATGAGCTGGGTGGGGGGAAAAAAGCAAAGAACAGCTTCAGAGAAAAAGAGTAAGGTTGGTCTGACTTATAATTATTTATATATAGAAGTGTATTAAATCCTGTTTTTAAATCTAAATCTATAATATGCAGTTTTTTTTTCAACAGAAACAGATTTATTTCTCCACCTTAATTTCTCCACCCCTAAATCTACAGCAGATTGACTGGAAGTCTTTGTGCATCTTATTGCTCGAGTTTCTTTAACTTGTAGCTCAGGGTGAACACAGTCAGGTGTCAGACCAGTTGTTAGCTGATTTCCCTCCATTTTATTAAAAAAGAAACAACACAACGTGGCAGAGCCCGACACCTCTGTCAGCTGAGGGGAACCTGAGGTGTGACACAGGAAAGGATGAGGAATTTTTGTGCCTTGAGATTTGTCCCGAAGAAGGGAAATCTAAGTAGATGGGTCGGTTTTCTTCATGGCCATTTGCCTTGGAGCTGGTCGGCGTAGCAGTGGTTAGTTCAGTCAAATATGTCACCACAGATAATCCCAAAGACTCAGCCCTTCACCTCGTCTCTGCCATCTTAAAAAAAAAAAAAAAAAAAAAAAAAAAAACTGGAAGAGGAGGCAGAACCAAGTGAAAGTAAGTAAAACCTTTAAAAAAATGTTTTAAGCCATTTTTTCCTGGATTATTTGTATATATTTTGTGATTATATTACACAACTTTTGGGTTAAAAAAAAATAAACTATTGTGGCATCACATTCAGGAAATGAAATAGAATGTGACCTTTTGTCTGCAGATTTCCCTAAACACAGCCCATCATCTTTATCATCTTCACACTGGCATCAGAGAGCTGAATGCACTGGTATTTAACAGGATCTTAACTCAACATTGTTTATATTTCATCCTGAGAACAGTGCTCCTTCTTCTTGCTCAAGAGAGAACTTGAACTTTTTGTCTTTATGAAATGACTTTTTGTGATTATGCCCTCACGTGTTTCCTGACCTCCTCTCCTCTTACTTGGTCACAGTTAACCATTATTTAGCCAGTTGTTCCCGCTACTCTTCATCCGTGGCTGTGAAAGGGTGCTTTGTGTCCGAGGAGCCCTGGATCCAGTTGTTGCCCCTTGTAACGACATGCTTCCTTATATCCCCATATTAATACACCACTTATGGAATGTAAGGAAGTGTGTGGTTTCGAGGGAGCTTGACCATCAATTTCACCTGATTCTTTTTTTTTTCTTATTTAAACTTTTAAGGTTTTTAAGCTTTCTCAATCCTGACTTTTATTCATCACTATCCCCTGAGTGAGTCTCTGTCTGTTTTATGAGATGGGAGGGGGTTGTCAGAGTTCATGAGTATGTGTGTGTGTGTGCGTGTGTGTGTGTGTGCGTGCGTGTGTGTGGCAGGACAACAGGTGAGAGGTCTGTTCCCTCTCCTTCAACTCAGGCACGTGTACAGTTAGCATTACTCCCAGGGCCACCGATAGGGTCTCAGGGACTTCTCGAAAAATTCCTGCCCCAGCTCCAACTGCTGACAGTCAAGCAGGATTGACAGACCACAGCTGTCACCCGTTATAGCAACCGCAGAGCTCAAAAAAGGAAGAGGGGAGGGAGGGCAGAGATGCAAGGCCATCACTGAGGGTGAAAGTTCGCACATGTAGGCTGATTTTGGAAGGAAGTGAGGAGATGTCACAGGCTGTCAGGGTTCCCAAACCTCTAAAAAAATAACGATATAGTAGGCAACACACACACACGCTCTGTGTAGGTGTCTGACTCACTTATGATGCTGTGTTTGCTTTATCCGGTAGCAACAGAAGAGGAATTAACATCCCACTCTCCATTTTCATCTCTTTACTTCTCTTCACTCCTCTTCCTCACCACATGCCCGTTCCTGCTCTCTTGCTCTCTCTTGCAGCTGAAGCAACTCGCCTTGCTGTCGCTGGTCAAACGGAACCAAGTCAGGTGTTTCAGAGAGGTTTGGTCCCCTTCAACCAGCTACTGCGTCGTGAATTCTGTCAGCATTGAGACACAGTGACGTCATGGCGTAATTTTTTTTTTTTAATTTAACTAAGAAAAGTCTGTTGGGATCAGTAATGGTGTTTACTCTTGAGGTTCATGAGGTGAAATACATCGATTATCTAGAGTTTGTCTATTGTGTTCTCTCTTTTTGTATTGTCTGTTTCCTGTGAAAAAATAAAGTAAAATAAAGGAATAATGACATAATAAGTACAGTGTTAACTTCATATATCGCATTATCTCTTTTTTGCTCACATTCTTTTAAAATGCTATGGACCCAATTTTCCTACATCCACAATGATCAGACCCATCTGTCTCTGTCCCATAATAGAATCTATTTATGTTGATATGTAGATAAATTTAGTCACCGGCCTATCTGCTAAGTCCAGAGGTCTTTTTCCCTGGTCATTCAATTATAAGGCTTAGAGGGCAGTAAATCAGAATTTAGCAAATGATCCAGTAAGAAAAGCAGTGCAGTTGTGTTGACTGTTACCAGGGATGACAGATTTATATCATAAGACTTACAGGACATGTGGCTACCAGTCTGACAGAACCCCCTGGATCCAGTCCAGAGAATTCAGTACCATGGATAGCACCAACGCATGCAAGCATTCAAGATGTTCATAAGTTCCTCCGGCCCAGCCCTGCATTTTGATGGTTCCCTGTGAAAGAAATTGTCATGATCCAAACAATTAAACAACGTTTTTGAGCAATCAGTACTGCATATACATTTACTTTACACTTGAATCTGTGAAATGTAACTGCTCCCTTCAAGCTAATAAAAGCTTATAAAAATAGTACACGGAAAAACACTGACATCTCAACACATGAAGGAAATCTGATCCCAAAAGGAGCAGAGGAGCGTCTGCACTTAAAATACAGCTTACAATTACTCAGCATTCAGCACTTTAAAGGAAATATGACCGTACTGTTACCCCTTAGAAAGCAGTCATGTAGTCCAGAGAAGACTGCAAAATAAAGAAAAGTAGATACAAACGTAAAATCTGAAGAGTAATGTTTTTTTTTTGTTTTGATTGATATTTTTTATTTCAAACATAAGCACACAATAAAGAAATAAATAAATAAAAAAACAGAACAATAAATCAATAACATAAAAAAGAACAATAATAATCACTTAATAATAAATGTACCATTGTAAACAAAGTAGACGAGAATTAATAAATGTAATAGCAAATGTGTTATGCTTGAAAAAGTAGTAGGATGAAGTAAAAAACGTATGAACTCCTACCCAATATCATTTTTTCCAGTTGGACCCTCGTTGTTTAATATGAAAGAAAAGAAAAAACTTGACAGAGTTAAAGGTTGCACAAATTAATAGTTAGAGTTATTTACCCTGAGTCCCTGTATTCATCTATACATAAAAGCATACATTATTTACGATGTGAATTTATATACACCCATGTACAATCTTATTCATTACAAATATTCTTACTCAAATATATTTATACACACTTTAAAGCATACATATATACTTGTAGTTGTTTCTGTTCATATATGTATAGATACTGTACAGGCGTTTCCACATACATATATACACAGATATACACCCACAACCATACAAGTCCGGTCCCCCACCAACCTTCACCCCCGTGATGTTGAAATGAATATGTATGAAACAGGCATTGGTGGAATTTATTGACTTTAGTGTTTACACACCTCTCAATACCTTACTCCACTTTTTTGTCCTCTACATTTATTTGAATGATGTGTGCAAATTTAATTATAAGCTGGGTAACTAAATGATTGTTAAAAACAACAAACAACAAAGAAACAAATGAGCAAACAGAAAAAAACACCTACAGTACTTTGCTAATTGCTTAGAAAACTTGTGGACATTTATTTTTTATCGAAGTAGCTCGCGGTGGCTCACATAACCTCCTTACTGTAAACAGAGGATTAACATGTGCTCCACTTATTTATCTCTCAGACTGGTTGATAGAAAGATGGTCTGATGTTACGGATGATTTTATCTCTGCATGAAAGAGAAGAACAGCAACTTCCATGATTACTCCATCCACTGTTCTGGCATTTCCATTGTCCTCAGGATATATAATGTAACAACAAAACACATTTTAAAGAGATAAAGTGATAATATCAAAGAAGATTAAAAATAAGGTTGGAAAGTTTGTTTTTCTCAACTAAAGGAATTATGTTTGTTCTGGTTGGTCTGAAGGGAAAAGGACTTTACAGGAAAGAAAAGGTGTAGCTGTTTAACGCTGAACTGGAGAAAGTAGTTGGTGCTGTGCAAAGTTTGGAATAGTGATTTTACATTAGAAGGGATAATAAAGTTTGTGATTTAACATCATGTGAAGAAAATGATCTGCAGAAAGAAAATATCTTTAACTGCTGTTGGATAAGACAGTTCTATACTCATTCAACCACAGCAAATACTTTTGCATTTATACATAAGTGATCATCATCAAATGATATAATACAGAGCAGAATAATATTAAAAATGGACATTATTCTGCATTAGATACTATTTCTTTAAAGGACATTGTCCTGAATATGTTCACCTTTTTTGTCTGAACTTGAAAATGTTTCGATATTTCTCATAACCCAGAGCAAGAGAGTATCAATGTTTTTCTTTCTTTTTTTAAACTTAAGTAACATTTGTAAATGACTTTGACAGAACATTGAAGACAATTACAAATTGTAAAATCTTCCAAGAAACAGAAGGAAACAAATCTGTGTGAAGCATAAATGTGATTGAAATTTTATTTTCAGTCACTCTATGTATTCATTATGAGTACATTCAGTTCAGAGTCAAGTTGTTTCACTGTCCCACACAGCTGCAAAAAAATGTTATGAAAACCATTTCATATTTATACCATTGACCTCCAGGTCTTAAATGCTTGACTTTTGTTCTACACATTTGCAGAATGACAATAAATGTTATTTAATTTTATTTTTGTGAATAATATTGACTTATTTCTATTTTTATACTAATTATTTCACACTTTAAAAAAAATACTATTATTATTTATATTATTATACTATTATTTTTATACTATTGAGATCCAGTTCTTAAATAGCTTTATTTAAACTCGAAAATCATTGAGGGCGAGCCCTCATTTACAATGACGTCGTAAATGCACCTGACCTTTGTTGTAGACATTTGTAGAGTAACAATATCTTTATTTTATTTTATTTTATTTTATTTTATTTTATTTTATTTTATTTTATTTTATTTTATTTTATTTTATTTTATTTTATTTTATTTTATTTTATTTTATTTTATTTTATTTTATTTTATTTTATTTTATTTTATTTTATTTTATTTTATTTTATTTTATTTTATTTTATTTTATTTTATTTTATTGCAGTCCTGATCTACCGTTATGAAGTGGAAAATGACGTTGTCGCGCCACTGCGTCTTTCGTCCAAAGGGGGCGCTGTGAGTTTATGTTCCGTCGGTTCCTGCAGCAGCAGAGGAAGTGAAGCGGCGTCGTAAAGATGGCTGAGAGTGGAGTGACAGGTGAGTTTGAGAGACTTTAACAGCTGCGCTTTATGTCATTTACAACTGCTTTAGTTTCTTTTAGCATGCCGTGACAAAGAATAATGCTGTCCTTATTATTCTTGGTTGGAGAGTCCCAGTTTTTGCTTGGAGCGATGTTTAATTCCACATGCGAGTGTTAGCTGTTAGCTCAGTGTAGTTGAACGGTGTGATGGTGTTGCATCATTTTTTGAGTAGTTTTTAAAACGAACAGTGCACTAAATTTGCGTGTTTTTAACGATGATAATATAAAGAAGCTGCTTTTGTGACTGGTATTATGGCATTTTTAAGTGAGGAAGTTTAGTGCATCATCTGTTCTCCTGCTCATCCTACTATCACTGGATTAATCATGTTTTCATCCACCACTCCTCTTACAGGTGGGAAAGATGAAATTGAACGAGCAAAGGTCAGTGTTTTTTTTTGTTTTTATTTCTTCCTTGAAATTTGCTACAGTGTTGCAGAAGGTTTAAGATTGTTGATTTGGTTGTGCTTTAACAGAATGAAGGCAAAGAGCTGACCAAAGAGGAGAAGCAGCGGCTGAGGAAAGAGAAGAAACAGCAGAAAAAGCACAAAGAGAAACAAGATGGCAAGGCTTCACAAGAAAGCGAGAAAGAAAAGTCGCCAGTCAGTCCGAGTGCTGCCACAACCCAGTCTTCAACGCAATCCACAACACAAAAAGGTGCGGTTTATTTCAACAAGGCACCCTTTCTTTTTCTTTGGATAATATGTGGAATATAAATGTTATGATAAACTAAAATTTGAGTATGACAGCTCCCCCAGCAGTGCCTGCGCCGATCTCCGTGCCTGCATCCGAGTCCCAAGCGAAGAGTAAAGCTGAGCTGAAAGCTGAAAGAAGAGCTCGGCAAGAGTCTGAGAGG